>NC_054707.1:70054846-70057346 GCF_016097555.1 Gigantopelta aegis | reverse complement strand
CCAACACCATTATTGAACTACCACCAAACCTGTTTCGTTCAATAGCTGCAGCATCTTCATAAAGTACCCTGTGAAGTCGATACGAGTCAGGAGGTGAAATACGTTTTTATTACAATGAGTGTCATTATTTGACAATAGTTAATGTTGTATTAAAGTTAGAACACTTTGAATTTTGAACTCAAATACGACATATATACATACATATATAGATATTCATACATCAATACATACTAGCCAGTGCCAGGTCTGCGTAAGCGGGATCGACCGCGTAGCTTGTATGCCCCTTGCTTATGGTCGGGTTAAACAGCATCACTTTTATGGATGTCTGGATAACTCAGAACGTATCCTGGCAAGTCTGCAAGTTGCGGGTGATTCGGTACCACGGGTTCGAGTCTCAGCAACGGCATGAGACAATTTGTGAGGCCAGACAAGATTTAATTATCCCCTGCGCCAGTGCATTAATATATATATATATATATATATATATATATATATATATATATATATATATATATATATATATATCGTCGGTGTTCTTTCAAAACATCGTAACTACACATTCCCGCCAAAACCACTTTTTGCTGGAATCGTAATCTCTGGTTCCTAATACGCCGTGTGTTACACAGTAATACGTGAAGACTGGCGGGAACATATTGTGTGCAGTAATTTTAAAAGCTCGTATATCCATGTGCAACATTTTTGTTATTTCAAAATGTCGTATGTGCGAACATTTTTCTTACAGTTTCGGTCTTTTGTATCAGAAGTTAAATTGTGTCCGAAGTGTCCAGCTGTCATTCATAAAAGGTACTTCAATTATTGTTTTAAGTATTCAAATAGATAATTATTAATATTAGTGATTTGGGACTTATAATATTAACAGCAAAGCACATACCCGGATTTATTGTGTCAATAATTTATGTTTTTGGTATATTTTTCTTGCATAATGTTTTTGTATATCGTCGTTTACTCGTGTTAGCACGGCAATCAGTAATACGCTACAGGGACTCGAATTTTATCATTACCGAAATTATACGATATTTTAAAAGTAATTAGTATAGCAGTTACGATGTTTTAAATCCACAATTTTATTACACAATATTATAAATTGTTAATTTGTTTTTGTTATTACTAAGCAAATACGAGTTATTCAGATACAATTTGATTAAAAATCAAATTAGTTTTGTTTAATAACACTACTAGATCGCACTGATTTATTAATAATTGCACATTGAATGTCAAACATTTGGCAATTTCGTCTTCTGTTTGTCTTTAGAGAAAACTCGCTATATTTTCCTTTAGTAGCAGTCTGTGATATCATGTTCTGTCTAATTAGATTTATATTTACTGATGGTACTTTTTATTATTAATTACAGACTACAAAGTTCCAACTGAATGAAAGCAGCTCAGTGTACTATGTCGTCAAAGTGGCTGCGTTTACCTGATGATCAACAATTCTCAAATAACATTGTAAACCTTCTTTCACAAAGGGAACTGGGGAAGAATGCATTTAAAGGAATGCATTATAATTTCCTAACGCATGCATATTATACCCTGTTTAAGAAAACTGCCCCAAGATACATTATAGTAGAGCAAGAAGGAAATGAATATCAGTTTATAGAAATGAAATTCCACCCATACTGTAAAAATGGATGCTAGTAAGTTTAATCAGTTTTCTCGAGGGCAAATGTGTGTTCAGTTATCATTAAATGCTTCCAAAATATCACAAAAGGACGCAACAACAACAAACACTACAAATGTTATGCATAAAGCAGCAGACTGTCTAAGTGGAGAAAGTAGCTCCATTAATCAAACTAACAAACCAAATACAGACGTTAATGATATCAACTCTTTAACCCCAAACACGCAAACTATACCCCCAGAAACCAATAGGAAAGTTTTACATATACGAATTCAAGGCACGACTGTTACCGAACTTAGAAATGATTTAGATATTGAATGTCACGAATCAGATTTAGAATTAGAGGAAAATGATGTTTCAAATTCGATATGGGGTGAAGCAAGTGGTAATAGTAATAATTCTCCAGATGTGTTGGGGTGATGCTGGTCTTGTTCTAGATGGTAACACGCCAGTTAAAAGGCGACGTGCAAAGAAAGGGGAGAGTGATAAAAGTACCTGGGTAAGAGAGAGAAATAAAACACTTAGAATGAAGGGGAAAGAGTATTGTGGGCAGGAACGAGTGGAAGGAAAGTATACACAGACAAAGGAAGTGAAACAGAGAGGCATTAGACCACCATGTAATTGCCATCACAGTAAAACATCAACATCAACAAAAACTACATTGCAATGCATTTAATTCAAATGAGAGAGAGATAATATTTAATACATTTTGGGATGAGATGACCTGGGATCAAAAGAAGGTTTATGTTAAAACATTAATGACAGCATCTTTCCCAAAAAGGAAGACATCAAAACAGACAGAATCTAGGAGAAAAACCAGCTGGACGTATCATCTAAACAAAGGTGACATGTTAATCCAGG
>NC_054707.1:69949846-70049846 GCF_016097555.1 Gigantopelta aegis | reverse complement strand
ACATACAAACATGCATATATACATACAAAGTTAATATTGTACATACAAACATGCATATATACATACAAAGTTAATAGTGTACATACAAACATGCATATATACATACAAAGTTAATAGTGTACATACAAACATGCATATATACATACACAGTTAATAGTGTACATACAAACATGCATATATACATACACAGTTAATATTGTACATACAAACATGCATATATACATACACAGTTAATAGTGTACATACAAACATACATATATACATACAAAGTTAAATCTTTTTAACGTCACCACTATAGCACATTGATTTATTAATCATCGGCTATCAAATGTCAAACATTTGGTAACATCGATATATATATATATATACATATATATATATATATATATATATATATATATACATATATATATATACATATATACATATATATATATACATATATATATATATATATATATATATACATATATATATATATATATATATATATATATATATATATATATATATATATATATATATATATATATATATATATATATATATATGTATATATATATATATATATATATATATATATATATATATATATATATTAGTAGCAGGGATCTTTTACATGCATCACACCCCCCCCCCCCCCTCCCCCCCAGGCAAGATAGCACATGTCACTGCCTTTCATACACCAGTAGTGGTGCACTGGCTGTAACAAGACATAACCCAATAGACCCACCGATGGGGATCAATCTTAGATCAATCCGAGCGCTATACGTTTGGGATACGTCGGTGGCAAACTAAATGACGTCACGTAGTTGAACGAGTTTTCGTTTACGGGTTTCTAGTTTCAGTGTTAAACTTTAAAAAAAATGTTAGTTTAATACAATTCATTATTGATTTTCTTCAAACAATATATAGAACTTTGCTTTTTTTTAATTATCCGTGAACGTGAATAAAGGTTATAGCAATACTATATAGTGTGTAAATAGAGAATAATACATGAGTGACCGTTAGATACAATATATATTACAACACGTTGTTTTAAAATGTATTTAACGAGCAAAAGCGAGTTCGATACGTTCCGAAACAACGAGTTGTAAGATAAATGGTATCTAACGGACATGAATTTTAACATCTTTTCCGACTAAAAGTTATTTACATCCCTTTCACTTGTAGCTAACTTACGCGTCACAGACAAATGATTGTCATGTCAACTATACGTCACACTGTAATCCATTTCGATCGTGCTGTTGTTGGGGTTTTTTTTATTGGATGCATGACATAGTGACCTTGTCATCAGCAGTTGTATGTCTTGAAATTGTTAACACACGTACGTGTGTAAACAACTATGTGTTATCGAAAATAACGAATGCTGTTCTCACCAACGGGTGTGTGAGTATGTGGTTTACATCGTTTCTAAATATACATGTACGTGTATGTATATCGAAAATACAGTCTTTTAGAAAGAAAAAAACCTGGAGTAATAAATAGAAATACAAACTCGGTACTAGTTATTATCAAATTTGTGTCCTTCTTGAAATAGTTTGCACTTGTCACGAGCTTTAGTATTTCACTCGGGAAATAAATTTGATAATAAACTGGTGTCTTGTTTATTATCTTCTATATATCCTTGTTTACCTGGGGCAATAAGTTTAATTTTGTTTTTAATGTCTGTATTAATGTTTGTGTTTACTTACTGAGTGGATTTTTATCCGATGTCTCGTTGTCTGCTAAATCTGTTTCGTGACTTATCTCAGTGTTTGATGTCCCCTCGTTGTCGGCTGGTTGTGTCTGACGTTTCTGCAGACCATTCTCTGTAACGTAATACTGAAAAAATGCTCGTGTACTGTTGTATCCCCGCTGAAAGATCAAAGTTTACCTATATGTAAAACAAATTTAATTTGGTATCATTAACATTTTAATATGGAAACAGGTTTATGAAGTGAAAACAAAATGATCTGATGTAATACATTTATGTCGTAATTATTAGTGCCGAAATATTTTCTAATTGTGAATTTATAAGAATAGTGTGTTTAATGATACTGTGATGTTGTATCCTTGGAATATTAATCTGTACACGTGTCTTAGGTGTTAGAATATGTATTGATATTAACATTAACACTGGGTCGTCCTGATGTTTGTAATCAGAGTAGATGATTGTGGTTTTTCTATTATTTAAAACAAACATTATCAGAGAAAGACACAAATTCGTATGCATATGCCTTCCTTTAATCCGTAATGAGGAAATATTTATGATGTTTCGGCGCCGAAGCCTCCAGATTCATTTTTGGTAGCAGCATACTAAAGGCGAGGGTGCAGAGGGCGGATCTCAAGCAAATTATTATGATTTTTTTTCATCAATACTCAAGTGCTACCATTCGTAGTGTAACAGATGTCAAGGTATGCACTATCCTGTCTGTGAGGTGGTGTGCATAAGACGTTCCTGTTGCTGATCAAAACAAAAAGTAGTAGCCTGTGGTTTCGCAGCAACGGGTTTTCTCTCTAATTATTTGTCTAACGCCATTTGATATAACTGTACATTAAAATGCGCTGAGTGTGTCATTAAATAAAATATTTCTCCTTTCTTTGTGTACCTCAACAAGGAACTCTTGATCAGCGTCTTCCAGGACAAAATCTATCGAACCCACGTGACCTGTGTTAATACCCACAGTTCTCTGCATATCACTCGTCTGAAAAGAAAACAGATATAAAACTGTAATATCTCTTCAATTGAACCGGTCGCCTTGAAGCTAACTTAAATTAATTAATATGAATGAACTACAGAGGCTATTTCATGGGGGGGGGGGGGGGGGGGGGGCTGTTCTAATACGATTTTTATGTTAACGTGTAATGTGTGAAAATATTGTTTTCACACTTTACTCGTTGACATAAAAATCGTATATTTATTGTATACATCTTTCTTAGTTTTTGACAATATCTTTCGCTTTTTTGTTAATATTATTCGCCGATCCTATCGAAAACACATAACACCATGATATATTTCTTCCAGTTGAACATTTGTTGAAAATTTACTTAAGTACGAACAAAAGTATCTTTAATTATTAAATTAATAATACTGCTGTGCAAACATACCTGACACAACGATCCTCCCCCAAAAACCCACAAAAACAAAACGAATCGTACGGCAAGTTTAAAAACTTACACTCAACGACAAGACGTAGTGTCATCATTACTTAGCTTCGTATCCAATCAGTTTTAGATATTTTATCGTAATTGCACTTCATATCCATGTTTTATAGGTACAATTGTTTAAATTAAATAAATTTATTTTTTCAAGTATGACTTAACTTAACTTTTACAATGGAGACCATTGATTCATTAATGTTCACAAAGATATATATGTTACAGTTAATCTGTATAATCAGGTAATATGTATATTACCTGATTTTTTCAGCTAATATGTATATTACCTGTTTCACTCAGGTAATATGTATATTAGCTGAAAAAAATCAGGTAATATACATATTACCTGAAATATACTTCACTAATTTATACAGATTACCTGAAACGTGCAGAATGGTATTGACAAGGTTGTTATTTGACTGAATGAATAACTATAAACAATAATATGCTGGCAATCTTTATTGGCTCAAAACACATACCATTTGCAACACACAACACACAACACACACACTACTGCAGAACAAACAACAAGATATTTTGATCAATGTAGTCCAAGTTTTCAGTTAAAAACAAGTCTATTGATCAATGTAGTCAAAGTTCTCAGTTCAAAACAAGTCTGTTGATCAATGTAGTCAAAGTTCTCATCAACAACAGTTCTTGTTTATGCATGGCAGGCTGGAATGGCAGCGGGAATTGCACACTAATCTGGCTTTGAAGCATTTACATCGATTTGTCCGACACCTCTTACTTCCAACTCAGTTACATCTTGTGAAACCTTGTCCACCGCATCTTGACTCGAGTTGCACAGCTTGATGCAGGGAAATGTCCTTATCTGTACAGACATCATCGGGTGAATACAAGGTCGTAGCACACACATCGAATTGGTTTCTAGAGTACTTTCGATCCAATATTCCTCCTTTTACAGCAATTGTGTACAACTCGTTGTCACTGTACTCTGTCACAACTCCGATGATGTTCCTAGGATCTGGTCGTCCTCTGTCAACTGAAGGAATGGGCACTGTCACATTGCTTCTGATTTGCACACTAGAAAACAAATCCTGGGTGATGTTGGCGTACTTCTTGTTGATCTCCTTGATCATCTTGTCTTGTCCTCCATGACCAGAAGCGATGTGGGCGCGCTTGATGATGTCAAAGTTCTCCTCGATAGTAGCGAAGTACAGTGGATGTTCCTGGTTTGGCTTCTTTCTGAACGTCCCCACACTGCAGTAGTTCATATTTCTTAAGCAAGTAAAACTGACGCGGTGATTTCTTGGGTGCCTGGGTGGCTTTATTGTGCTCTACAGATAGGATTAGTTAAAACAGCAGTGGTGGATTATACAGATTAACTGTAACATTGTCTATTGAAATGTACATCAAAGGTATTGTGACCAATCAAGGAGAACTTGGACTACATTGATCAAAATACTTGTTTTGAACTGAGAACGTGGACTACATTGATCAAAAGACTTGTTTTGAATTGAGAACTTGGTCTACATTGATCTAAAGACTTGTCAATACCATTCTGCATGTTTCAAGTAATCTGTATAAATTAGTGAAGTATATTTCAGGTAATATGTATATTACCTGATTTTTCCCAGCTAATATACATATTACCTGAGTGAAACAGGTAATATACATATTAGCTGAAAAAATCTGGTAATATACATATTACCTGATTATACAGATTAACTGTAACATATATATATATATATATATATATATATATACGATTTCTATATTTTTACTGGAAGTAAAATACTGTGGAAATATGACTTTTCACCGAATATCACTTTTATGGTTTCTGTAAATCTATATATTTCATTGATATGTATATAATAACTCTAGTATTGTATTGAATCTTCTTAAAATACTAAAATACTGAAGCTATGGATTTCTACTTTTGATCAAGAATTCATAATGAAGCCTCTGTTTACGCCAAGTGGAAGCACATTACAATTTCGATCTTCTCGAGTCCATTATGCAAATATTGTGTGTGTGCGTGTGTGTGTGTGTGTCCTTTCTAGTTATTCGTAGCCTAGTGGCAAAGCGCTCGCTTGATGTCTGGGATCCATCCTTGTCGTTGGACCCATTGGGCTATTTCTCGTTCCAGTCAATGCACCACCCACGACTGGTATATCGTGTTATGTGGGCCGTGTTATGTGCTATGCTGTCTGTGGGATGGTGCATATAAAAGATTCAAGCTACTAATGGAAAAATGTAGTGGATTTCCTCTCTGGGACTATAGGGGAGGGACGTAGCCCAGTGGCAAAGCGTTCGCTTGATGCGCGGTCGGTTTGGGACTGATTCCAGTCAGTGGGCCCATTGGGCTATTTCTCGCTCCAGCCAGTGCACCACGACTGGTATGTCAAAGGCCGTGGTATGTGTTATCCTGTCTGTGGGATGGTGTATATAAAAGATCCCTCGCTGCTAATCGGAAAGAGTAGCCCATGAAGTGGCGACAGCGGGTTTCCTTTATATATCTGCGTGGTCTTTAACCATATGTCTGACGCCATATTACCGTAAATAAAATGTGTTGAGTGCGTCGTTAAATAAAACATTTCCTTCCTTCCTCTGGGACTATATGTCACAATTACCAAATGTTCGACATGCAATAACTCACACCACGCTCCAGATGTTATGTGCTAAGTGTCTGTGTTTTAAACAGTATATAAGAGATAACTCACACCACTCTCCAGGTGTTATGTGCTAGTGTCTGTGTTTTAAATAGTAAATAAGAGATAACTCACACCACTCTCCAGGTGTTATGTGCTAGTGTCTGTAATTTCAATTTAATTGATATCGCTACAGTGCATCCTGTTCATTGAATTCTGGTTTCACATACCTCGACGAATATTTTCGTCATGTTAGTTAACAGTGAATTCTGCAGGGAGTTGAGAAACATGAAGAAAGTGTCCACTTCTTGTCTTCGGAATCCAGCGATCCGACACTGCAAACAGATTCCTGTTTCTTCCACAAAACGGACTAGCTCGTTGTGATAAATCTGTAGAAAGGAAGAGCATTTTGTTTAATATATACACATTGGTGTATATATATATATATATATATATATATATATATATATATATATATATATATATATATATATATATATATATATATATATATTTATATAATTTTATTTTATTATTAAGATCATGTTTAATGACTTCTATACTCACTCTTTTAATCATTGGCTAATAGGTGTCAACATATTTTTATAAATAGAGGGCCGCATTTCCAACGCCTTTTTTTCTTAAATGCAGGTGTTTAAACATTGTAAATGTATTTAGTCCACGCGTGTAAGGAATAAACAGGTGTTTAAACATTGTAAATTATTTAGTCCACGCGTGTAAGGTATAAACAGGTGTTTAAATATTGCAAATGTATTTAGTCCACGCGTGTAAGGCATAAACAGGTGTTTAAACATTGTAAATGTATTTAGTCCACGCGTGTAAGGCATAAACAGGTGTTTAAACATTGTAAATGTATTTAGTTCACGCGTGTAAGGCATAAACAGGTGTTTAAACATTGTAAATTATTTAGTCCACGCGTGTAAGGTATAAACAGGTGTTTAAACATTGTAAATGTATTTAGTCCACGCGTGTAAGGCATAAACAGGTGTTTAAACATTGTACATTATTTAGTCCACGCGTGTAAGGCATAAACAGGTGTTTAAACATTGTAAATTATTTAGTCCACGCGTGTAAGGCATAAACAGGTGTTTAAACATTGTAACTGTATTTAGCCCACGCGTGTAAGACATAAACAGGTGTTTAAACATTGTAAATGTATTTAGTCCACGCGTGTAAGACATAAACAGGTGTTTAAACATTGTAAATGTATTTAGTCCACGCGTGTAAGGCATAAACAGGTGTTTAAACATTGTAAAGTATTTAGTCCACCCGTGTAAGGCATAAACAGGTGTTTAAACGTTGTAAATGTATTTAGTCCACGCGTGTAAGGCATAAACAGGTTTTGTAAATTCGGACCAGAGAGTTTACGATTTTTCTACGTGAGCTCCCGCGTAATGTGATTTACATGTGTATCTATGTCAGAGATGATGATCCACGCGTAAGTTAATATAATTGTTCCCTATCAAATGTCATCTAGACATCATTAATTCAAAGCAGGCATGTTTTTAACAATGAATTATTTATTGTAAAGTCCGAAATCTGTCCCGGTTTTATACAACACATATATCATTTTCCAAGATTCAAATAGTCTAAGTCTAACAGAGAAAAATTAACACATAAATTCCAGCATGTCAAATTTTCACAAGTACAGCGCGGTAATGTTGGTTTACGAAATAATATGAGCATTCTGCAGGCTTGCGTTTAGAGCCAGATGTGCCTTCAACCCGATCGATATCGGTAGAGGTAATTGTGGTGTGTCAACACCGAATACTGTACCAATACCGAGGTAAATCAACCCAAAAATACCGATACCGAATCTATTAAACGTAGAGAAATCTTAAACTGTCTGTTATCCACAGGCCAGTCCAGTCGACTGAGTGCTCGCCTGAGGTGTTTGCATCACAGGATCGAACCACCTCGGTGGATCCATTGCTTGTTCCAACCAGTGCATCGCAACTGGTCAAAGACCGTGGTATGTGCCTTCCTGTATGTGGGAAATGCATATTTTAACTGTTATCCAGAGATTGGCGTCTAAACATAAAGGGAGGGGTTAATTACTTTTGATAGCGTGTACTACCTCCAAATATTGGGTTACCTTTCATAATTGTCAAACAACTACAGGTTTTCCATATTTTATACACTAACCCTCCTGTGCATACCCGTGTGGTTGTAAGGGGGCGAGTCGTAGCCCAGTGGTAAAGCGCTCGCTTGATGTGCGGTCGGTTTGGGATCGATCCCCGTCAGTGGGCCCATTGGGCTATTTCTCGCTCCAGCCAGTGCACCACGACTAGTACATCAAAGGCCGTGGTATGTGTATCCTGTCTATGGGATGGTGCATATAAAAGATCCCTCGTTACTAATCGAAACGAGTAGCCCATGAAGTGGCAACAACGGGTTTCCTCCCTCAATATCTGTGTGTCATTGACCATATGTCTGACGCCATATAACCGTAAATAAAATGTGTTGAGTGCGTCGTTAAATAAACCATTTCCTTTCCATGTGGTTGTAAAGAGTCCCTATGATACAGAAAGTGTGGATGTTTCTCTATATGACTGTTTTGCTTGGAATGTGTCTCCTCATATATCAATTATAGGGTTTTCGGCGTGACTGAGCACGATTTTGTGGTACAAAAAGACTGGCAAGTCCAATATGAAACAAATCCAATATGGAGACAATAACAATTCAATATGGCTGACACAAATAATGATATTTGAAATCGAATATTGCGTGTAATATTATTACGATGGATTACAATCTATTAGATCGTTTTTGTTTAAATGTTTAGATATATTTGTGGGATCTAAAGTACATTTTAAAATTTCCCTAAACGTAATCTAAGATGGATGTCCACAGTGCATTTGGTATACCAGGTGTGGTGCACTGTAGAGAACGGGAAGTGTAGTGACGTTAGGTTTGTTTAACGACACCTGTAGAGCACATTGATGTATTAATCATCGGCTATTTGATGTCAAACATTTCGTAATTTTGACATAGTCTTAGAGAGGAAACGCGCTACATTTTTACAATAGTAGCATTTCACAGACAAGATAGTACATACCACGGCCTGTGGTATACTAGTCGTGGTACACTGGCTGGAATGAGAAATAGTCCAATAGGTCAACCGACGGGGATCGATCCTAAACCAACCGGAAAATATAGAAATTGAAGAATGCTTGCAGTCGTATACACATTTTGTGTTTAATTATAACAAAATAAATCTGGCCAGAAAGGCTTACTTTTTATGTCTTAACAGTGTTTCATCTTAGTCGACCTGGTTATTATTATGTAGGGCGTACCCAGGATCTAAATTTTGGAGAGAAACTTTAAAACTAAAAGAGCAATGACTTCGGGACCCCGAACAAATACTACAGCCATATAGAAGTCTGGCCTCACAAATTGTCCCGTGCCGTTGCTGGGATTCGAACCTATAACACCGAATCTACCGCAGACTTGCCACGATACCTTTTGAGCTATTGTGGCATGCATGTAATTGGCAAACTCCGGTTGTGTATGTATGTGTGTGTATTATCCTATAAGTTAAATATTTAAAATAAAAGTATCCTGTTGGAAATTATAAATAATATTGTATGTATGAACTAACCGTCGAAGCAGACGTCAAGACGAGTTCTGTTTTCGGCATTGACGGGTACGTAAGTGTTTTCAAATCTTGATTTAAATTTAGATCACAACTAAACAAATATGTCTGTAAGTTGAAAATTAGTTGTACAAGACATATAAGAATATTATCTAACTCAAAATTATTATATAAATTAATGTGAAAACTATTTGGAACCGCCTTGACCGGCTCGCGCCATAGTAAACTACAAAATCCCGTTTCGTACTTAGAACTCCTGTGGCGTGGAAATTAACTTCAGTTAACATTAATTTCAATAAAATATATTTTGTTTAACCTATTTCTGGCTATAACAGAAATAGACGTAATGTCATCAAAATATATATTTGGACGCCGTGTTAATTGCGAGATAGACTTGTGTTACTGATTTACCACGTCTTTCTATTCGTCCCTTTTTGATTTCGCCTCAGGAATTATCTCCCGTCTAGTTTAATTATAAATTCGTCTCGGGCACATTTACGTCGCACAGAGAAGAATACAAATGTATTTATGTGAATAAATCTAGTGTTATTTATATCATTTGCTGATCTTGCTCTTTTTAGTATTGCGTTATTTATGTCAACAAAGATAATTGTTTGTTGAAATGCAAAGCTTATCTATTGTATAAATATCTGGCCGATCGGTGTGTGGAGCCTTTGATCAACTAGTAGTTGCACGTAGAAATATATCTGGTCACGGCAACGCTACCACGTAACCCACACCACCCCGAACCGGTTACAGATGTATGTATGTATGTATGTATTGATGTATGAATATCTATATATTGTATGTATGTCGAGGTTGACTGTTACATACATAGATATTAACGCACTGGCGCAGGAGATAATTAAATCCTTTCTGGCCTCACAAATTGTCCCATGCCGTTGCTGGGACTCGAACCTGTGGCACCGATTCGCCCGCAAATTGCAAGACTAACTACGATACGCTCTGAGCTATCGAAGCTTCCATGTATGTAGGTATGTAGGTATATATGTATGTATGATGTATCTACAACAATGTATGTGTGTATGTATGTATGATGTATCTATGTATGTATGATGTATGTATGTATGTATGTACCTGTCCGTTTCCATCCTGATCGAGGATCGCAAACGCTTTGTCCACTGTGACGTCCTTCCCAAATAACAGCTCCGCCTGCTCCCTCGAAAACTCTGTTTCCTGGAGAATGAAGATGGATTCAGTACAATAACCAAGGGCGGACACAGATTTGTATTCATTAGTCTTTCTCTCACAATACATCATTAGTCTCTTATAGTGAAGGTAAATTCACTACAGAACTGCAAAACGATTGTCTAGCACACCATTATTTTATACAGGTATAATATATGTTTAAACATATGCACGCACACTAACAATATTAAGCGAACTACTGTGAACTCGAAGTCAATATCACACATACGTCTTTGAAGGCGTTTTCCAGCTCGGTGCGGTCAATGACGTCATTCTGGTCGAGATTATGCTTCAACAGTACCTGTAACACAAGAAGAAGCATATTAATTAATTAGCATGGATTTAACACCGCTAAATCGAATTTGAAACATTTATGATGGTCTAGGAAAATTCAAACAACAAACAAAATTATCGGATTTATGCAGTATTGACTATACTCTAGAACTTAGCACGTGATCTCTCACTAAACTGTGTCTTGTGCTCAACATTTTAACTGTCATCGAAAAGGATCTGTTAGTCGTAAAGATGTTGCCTCAATAACTGAATAAATCTGGTCTTGTCTTGTCTGGTTAGTCGAAAACACATTACAATGGCACTAATCTGGGTTACGGTCTGATTTCACAGCCTTACCTTGAAAAAGGCATCCACGGCTTTGGCTACCCTTTTATTCTCATGTTCTGCCTTATCCATGTACGTCTTCTGCTTCAAGCATTGTCTTTTTAAAAAAATCATTTTACGACATTAATATTTCTAGTCACAAAAGGGTACATATTACGTCATTAATATTTATAACCTCAAAAGCGTAAATTTTACATTAATTGTTTAGTCACAAAAGTATATATTATATGACTAATATCTGTAGTGCAAAAAGTGTAAATCGATGCGCAAAGTGTCCCTCCTGTTCTGAGTGTTCCATTATTTATTAAACGAATGTACATTTTAGGACATTAATGTTTCTCATGTAAACCTGGGTTTGTTTTCGATACCGATTCTGAATGTGATGGTGATGACGTATAAACAGGTGTGCGATGTGTTCAGTGTTAGTCCACTCACGTGAGGTGCTGTGGGTCGTATGATTGATCCATCCAGGTCGGCATATTGGTTCGTTTATATTTTTACCAGTGTCCAATCACTTGTATATCCAAATATACTGTATGTGATGTCTGGTTATTGCATTCAGAAGAGAATCATTGTGATCATTTAGTATTAGCGGCTTCTTCTCTCACATGTTCGTGCTGGGGTGTCGTTAAACATTCATACATTCATTCATTCTTCTCTTACAATCCATACCCAGTGTCGTAATAATCATATGCTAGACACAAAATAGCTGTCGTTTAAAATGTGGTGAGGTGTCATTAACCAAACATCCCTTTCCCTAATAGGGTATAATAATGACTATCAGATTGGTAAATGTATTTGCTTTTGAGTAATATGAAAAAAGCACCAAAAACAAAAACAAACAAACAAATAAACAAATATATACATAAATACATAAATAAATAATACGCTGTCGAGTATAGCGTGGTTTAGGGAGGAACCAAGATGCTTCCTGAAAGGTCTTTAAAACGTATCACATTTCCTGAGGATGCTCTAGTATGGAATCTATGGATAACTGTCACTTGAGATTTAACATTAAATCTTACTCGTAGAGTTTCGTCTTTTCCTTTGGTACTTTTGGACATTGCACACCTACTCTCTTATCCAGTTCAAATTTCAGAAGATCACGATCATCGTCTGCATGCTAGAAACATCAAAGAAAATCGCATCAATATCTGGTGTGTATATATACTGAATCGTCTGCATTCTCGAAACATCAAATAATAAATGTAATTAGTGTACAAACTGCTATTTTGGGTCACTTTTTCTAAATGATGATGCTGATGACACACACACATACATGCATGCACACACGCGCACGCACACACACACACACACATCCACATATACACATACACACACACACACACACACACACACATATATATATATATATATATATATATATATATATATATTTATCCTATAACTTACCCATGATATCCATGTCATAAACCCATGTGATAATCTACTTTATTAACCCGGTTAATAATGGTATGCAAATTTGCAAGATCTCTAGGTAATGTATTGCTGTGGATGGGTCATTTGCGTACAAGCCAACAAGACCCGTGTACATGGGCGTAACGTTTTGAAAGATTTGTTTAAAATGCCTGACGTCAAACTAATTTGTGCTAATCGTGATGACGTCATATTACCGATGGCTGCGACTTTAGTACTGTGATTTACTAAAAATTGAATTAAAATGTTATTTTAGAAGTGTTATAAGATAAATACAATTCGCTACTCGTGGTTTTTAATATGTAAAATATCAACCTCGTTTAGTTAACATAGACTCGGTTGATATTTTCCATATTAAAAAATACTTGTGACGAATCCTCTATATATGAAACATCACAATGTCATGCCTACCAGCAGAAACCCTAGCGTGTTTTTATTAACACTGCCAAATCTCTGCGTCTTATCAAATAGTTTTGACAAGTCCTTCAGCGGCTGCAGCCTGCGAATGAAACTATCTTCTGGAGCCATGGACAGATACCAACCTGTAAGGAGAAACACGCGATGTGTAATGCATAAACTGGAAATAGGAACATAATCGAATGATGAACGTGATACATATTATACGAAAGAAAACAGAAGGAGTATATATTTAACAACGCCTCCTAGTATGTGCGTTTTGTTTAGCTTGCAAATATGTTAATTCTGTCACCTGGTAAAAACAAAGCAGTTACAGTCAAATACTATTATGGTATACCTTCCGATTGGCAGCAAAGCAACTTTTATTATATCCATTTTCATACGGACTGGACATCCCATGCCTCTGCTTTTAATACAACAGTTATGAAGTACTAGCAGAAACAGTCTTTGGATGTGTAGAACGTTTTATGGCTTTAATATTTTCGATATATCACGATGTGTTTGCAACATCCATAATTTCGAACATAATTGTAGTACTTAATTTTACAGATTTCATAATCCCATATTTTTCAAGCAGTGGTACTAAATTAAATGAAATAGCATACATATGTTGGCCAAGCAAAACATTATTTTCACAACAATGTCATATATATCACAGATGGTATGACTGGTAGTATTAGGTGCGCTACCAAACGTTAGGTGTTCTTCGATCTTGATATAGTGGTACCCAAAGAACTATATGAGGTGGGGAGTATCCCTTTTAGAACCAGTCGCTTTTGCTGTCGCACATCGGGTTATATGTCTTACTACTGCGTTATATTTAATTCGTTTCAACGACTATACAGTTACCCGTGATCCTGTCGCACATCGGGTTATATGTGTTACAGTTACCCGTGATCCTGTCGCACATCGGGTTATATGTCTTACTACTGCGTTATATTTAATTCGGTTCAACGACTATACAGTTACCCGTGATCCTGTCGCACATTGGGTTATATGTGTTACTACTGCGTTGTATTTAATTCGGTTCAACGACTATACAGTTACCCGTGATCCTGTCGCACATCGGGTTATATGTGTTACTACTGCGTTGTATTTAATTAGTTTCAACGACTATACAATTACCCGTGATCCTGACCATATCTCTGCACAATACAGAGTCGAATGGGTATTTGGCAAAATGGTCATTCACTCCATGACTGTCTACATTATTTAACCGGCGTCGTGGCAGGCCATCGGTCTACAAGCTGGTAGGTACTGGGTTCGGATCCCAGTCGAGGCATGGGATTTTTAATGCAGAGACCGACTCCGAACCCTGAGTGAGTGCTCCGCAAGGCTCAATGGGTAGGTGCCTCAACAAAGGCCATGGTTTGTGCTATCCTGCCTGTGGGAAGCGCAAATAAAATATCCCTTGCTGCTAATCGGAAGAGTAGCCCATGTAGTGGCGACAGCGGGTTTCCTCTCAAAATCTGTGTGGTCCTTAACCATATGTCTGACGCCATATAACCGTAAATAAAATGTGTTGAGTGCGTCGTTAAATAAAACATTTCTTTCTTTCTCATTTGCATTTACCATAGTTTGACACCAAATGGCCGATGTATTTTTTCGTACCGGGGTGTCATTAAACATCTATTCTTTCTATCTACCCATGAATTTCTATCTGTAGGAGAACAGTCACTATCGAGGAGATCCTTTACTGCACACTACATTCTTTTGTCGCTTCTCAGAAGAGGACTGATCAGTGCTGTGATGACATGCACTAATGAATCACAGTATCAAAACCGTGCCGGACTTGACAGCGGTGGTGGCAGTATTCATTTACGGGTGCTCCCGGTGGTGTGAGTATATGCTCAACGTTTGCGAACACCTGATTTCGCCACTGTTTTGACTGTGATTCATGAGTGTGTGTCATCACAGCTGTACTTATTCCAATAAGCGCCGTCCTGTGCTAATTGTGATTTAGTAAACTAATCTGGTAGTTGCACACATCGGTGGCAGTGCACGAAGAACGACAAAATAACCAGTAAAGGATCCCTTCGGAAGTGGCTGCCCTCTTACAGACGAGGCACTAGATAGAGATTCAAGAAATTAGACACTAGTTTGCCAAATGCCATTCGACTGCAGCATGCAGAGATACTGCCTTGATTACGTATTACGCGTTTGTCGTTCAGATTTACCATATTTCTGAATAATTTATGATAATACTATTTGACATTAGATACCTTGCCACCTTTCCAAATAATTTACGATCATATAATTTCACATCAGTGAACTCACCACCTCCCAAATAAGTTACAGTCATATAATTTTACATCAAATTACTTATAACTTTCCCGAATAATTTGCAAAGATATAATTTAACATCAGCTAACTTACTACCTTTGCAAATAATTTGCGATCATATAATTTAACATAAGATAACTTTCCCAATTAATATATGATCATATAATCTGACATCAAATTATTTACCACCAAAATCCAAATGACTTACTTTAAATTGCACATGTACTTACCATCAAAACAATGTATAGGGTAGTTGCATAGCCATCCACCATCAACGAACGTGTCTTTGTGATTGTGCATAGTGTACTTGATCGCCATGAATACACCTGGATGTTGAGAAAGACCGAGTAATAAAATACACGAAGACATTTTTAGTTTAATTTGTATTCCTATATTAAAAACTGGATTGGTGAATGCAATCACTCCTCGTGTACACACATATTTATCCTATAACCTACAAATGATACCCATGCCATAAACCCATGTGATAATTTAGTGTATTAACCCGGTTAATAATGGTATGCAAATTTAAAGATACATGCACAATTTCAAGGTATTTTAGTAATAATGTGTTGCGGTGAATGGGTCATTTATTTACAAGCCATCAAAACTTGTATAGATGAGCGTAACGTTTTCATACGACTTAGTTACAGTATTTGACGTCAAAGTAATTTCTGTTCAAGGGACCTTCCTGAGTTTGCTGCATTGTAAGGTGTTTTCGACTAATAAAATATTTCTACGATTAAACTTACATATTAAATATATTTTCTTGTTTAGAATATCAGTGTCTGTATATTTTAGGAAATAAAATGAAATTTAACCTAGTACAAATATTAGAACGATCAAAAACACATTTAATACACAACCACTAATATTTTATGCAGAAACATATATTTGATATGTAATTACAATCGTTAAAAAGTCTCTGTTAGTCGATAACATCTTAAAAACTGCAGCAAACTCAGGAATGTCCCTTTAACCGTGATGACGTCATATTACCGATGGAGGCGACTTTCGTACTATACTTTTACTAAATATCGAATGAAATGTTACTTTAGAAGTGTTATAGGTGTTATAGGATATATATAATTCGCTACTCGTGTTTTTTAACATGTAAAATATCAACCTCGTCTAGTTAATTGGTATTGGCCTCAACAGGCGTAGCCCAGCAGTAACGCGTTCGCTTGATGCGCAGTCAGTCTAGGATTGATCCCCGTCGGTGTGCCCATTAGGCTATTTCTCGCTCCAGCCAGTGCACCACGACTGGTATATCAAAGGCCGTGGTATGTGCTATACTGTATGTAGGATGGTGCATATAAAAGATCCTTTGCTGCTAATCGAAAAACGAGTAGCCCATGTAGTGGCGACAGCGGATTTTCTCTCTCAGTAATATCTGTGTGGTCCTTGACCATATGTCCGACGCCATATAACCGTAAATAAAATGTGTTGAGTGCGTTGTTGAATAAAACTTTGTCTTCCTTTACTTCCTTGTCTCGACAGAGCCTCGACACATACCGATTAACACACTCACTTGATCTATTTTTTATATTAAAAAAAAACCCACTCGTGACGAATCCTCTATATATGCAACTCTGATATCTATCATGTCCGACAAAAATAGTATATCTAATTAAATTAAATTATCAGTTTGGGGAATTAATATAATATAAAGTAGTGTATAGCAACATAGACATTTACCTGGAATTGCCATTGACATGCGCAGTGCCAGTCTCACGGGCATTTCCGGTGTTGTTTTCGGATGGCAATATTCGGTGTTCATTTGGTTCAGATTCGTTACAACGATGCACAACTCTTTTCCTGTTATGCGTAGAAGCTAAAATTATAAACACGAAAACAATAAAACTTAAAGTGGCAGACCCTAGTTTCAACCGGTGAAAACGGAAACTAAGTTTGGTTGATGTCCGAATATGTAAGACATCTGGATACTGTAGTAATAGTTAAACTAAAGTCTGTGGTGTTAAAATGGGGAAATACAGTCTAACAATAGACTAGAGCTTGGCTCAATGACCGTTTATTTATCACAGGTACTTTGGTGTTGTTGTTGTTTTAGAATTTTGAAAAATGTATTTCAGGGTATTACAAAAACCAAGATGTCCAGAAACACCTGATGTACGAAAAGTGATATTCTAAACAATAAAAAGACCGCCTTAGAATATACATCAGAGTCGGTTTAAGGATCCGCGGGGCCTGTAGCAATAATAACAGCGGGTCCTTTTTTTAAATCGGATTTGTTTTTGATTGAAATCAGATTTATTTGATTTTTTTTTTTTTTAACTTTCATTTGGAGCTTCTGAATTGAATACTTGCTCCCTATTAAATACACGATTTGGAAGCTTCACCGCATTCTGAAAGGAAATACCTCGAACATCTAGAAATGAGGCAACAAAATAGTATTTTAATACTTTTATTGAACAAAAACAATGTGTTCTCAGTGTCGCAAACGGTATGTCCTTACGTGTTTACTTGCCAATGTCCAAAACCGTGTACACAGTACTTAAAAAGTAACTCAATAATCCCCTGAATGCAAGATGTGACTTCACGTGTCAGATTATCTGACACGTGAAGCCACATCTTTTCTATGCATTTTGGGGATTATTGAGTTAATGTTTAAGTACTTGGTGTTTAGCCAGGATGACTATATAAGGTGATTTGACACATGAAGTCAGTGACTTCAAGTCACATCTGTGAGATCTGACTCTAGAGCATCCCCACATTCGTCCAATTTACCACATTGAAACAGAGTGGCTACACTTGACACCTTCTATTGTGTTGATCTCCCAGGATCATCCCAACCATAGATTTGGGGGAATTTTCACTGATCAGTATGACTTGTTAGACTACATGGTGTTGAAATCTAATTGCAATTCAATTATAAATATATGTAAAAAATAATTATCTAGCGTAAGTAACAATTGATTTTAAATAACACCTCATTTTTTGTACTGCAAGTTAATTGATAAATCACATGTTTACAAAATAATCAATAAAAATAAATGCAATAATCACAAAAATCAAATGAAACATAATAAAAATCAAAAATATAGTTGATATGTAATTACATTCGTTAAAAAGTCTGTTAGTCGATACCATCTTAAACATTGCAGCAAACTCAGGAATGTCCCTTTAAATATATTTTTCTGCATAAAATATTAGTGGCTGTATAGTAAACGTGTTTCTGATTGTTCTAATATTTTTACTAGGTTAAATTTCATTTCATTTTCTAAAATATATTTGTTTCGTATGTTCGAAATTATTTGAAGACAAAATCCAATTTGGGCTTCTTACACATATTAAGACGACCAGAAATACATTGAATATACAGACACTGACATTCTAAACAATAAACTATATTTAATAAGTAAGTTTAATCGTAGAAATATTTTATTAGTCGGAACATCTTACAATGCAGCTAACTCAGAAATGTCCCTTTAATCCACCTTTCTTATTGTTTATCAGTTCCATTTGTGCGCTGTTTTCATCGAGATGTGTTCTTGACCACGATTTATGATCTGAACTCTGTATGTGAATTGCCACAACAAATCTAATTTTTCTCGCACTGAAATATCTTGTGATATATTGTATTGATGACTTGGTGTGGTGGTGGTGTTTTTCGTTTACCGCAGCTCCATATACCATTGCCATAACATATGGTGTAGGTTTTTCTTTTTGAAGATTTTCTTTTTGATATATTATTTTTATATACTATATAAGCCATTTGTTTTCTAATAACTACTTTTCTTCTTCTTTCAACTTATTTTCGTGCTTATATCCAATTAAGGTTCAAGCACAATGTCCTGGGCACACACCTCAGCTATCTGGCCTGTCTGTCAAGGACGGTGGATTAGTTCTTACTCGTTAGTAAGACAGAAGAGGGTGTAGTGGTCTTACACCTACCCACTGAGTCGTTACAACTCGCTTTAGGTGGGAGCCAGTACTGAGCTGTGAACCCAGTACCTACCAGCCTTATGTCCGATGGTTTAACCACGACACCACCGAGGCCGGTAATAACTAATATAAACAATCTTTTTAATACACAGTCTTTTGTGTGTGATTGTGTGTTGAGTTGTTTGTCATACTGATGTAATTTATTCATAACTTCGTATATTTACCTTTGTTTGACACCCAATAGCAGGTGTAGTTTTGTGCGTTGGGGTGCCGTTAAAAATTCATTTATTCACCCATTTTGGTTCGTTATTTTGCCATAATTATCTTTATCTCTTTATGTTTTGGCATATAACAATTTCATTAACTTGTATTTCTGTCTCTATAAATATCTGTAGGCCCTTAACCCAGTGTATACCTAACGTATAATACGACCTTGTGGACAGAAAATCAGACACACCTGTTCAAATGTGACGTCAGGACTCCCAGTTTTAGCCTCCAGCTTGTAACCCAACCACTGATATATCCTGTTTCCTGGATTCCACCCGAAACTTCTCAGAAGATTTGGCAGCAGGCTGAAGTATCCACATTGATGATCTGTAATTAGACACCAAGTACTCTCAAGCCACCAAACAAAACCTAGTATGCAGGTTGACTGTCTAAAAACAAGTGTAGGGTTTTGTTGTTTTTATGTGGGGGGTTTGGAGGATAGGTGGGTTTGTAGTGTGTGTTTGTTTGTTTTTGTTGTTTTGTTTTTGTTGTTGTTTGTTTTGGGGTTTTATGTTTTTTGTTGTTGTTTGTTTTGTTTGGGGGTGTTTTTCATTTTTTTGTTTTTAAACATTGGCAAATACTTATTGATATAGAAATTAGGCACATTTTCGGAATATGTTAGATGATGGTAACATTACAACCACAGCATCATCCGTCGGCTATCATATCTGTTGACTTTACCATCGATTATCACAACGCAAAAGTCAAACATCAATGTTTGATTATTCTTAATCATTGAAGCGTCATTGTTGTATATATTTACCCAAAAATAAATTGCTGTTATCTTGACTGAAAAAATCTTCCAGTTCAGCAGAAGTGTAGCCAACAGCAGACAACGTTGCCGTTAGGGCACCCACACTAGCACCGGCAAATCGGCAAATTTTCGTCATCTGTCCAATTTCTTCCAAGAACTGTCATCAAATATAAATGTTTTAAAAATCACATACCATTTAACCAACAGATAACAACATACTTGCACGACATTTGGCAATACCAGCAATTCATTGCAGACTTGGACAATTAACTTATCAATTAATTATTCCACGTTATGACGTGACCGAGCTTAAAAGCACACGCAGATATCGCTCATTGAGAGAAGACATTCACCTGTGATGCATACGAAATCCCACGAACAGGCCCCGTGCTTATAAACCTTAAAGTCTAGACTTTAATAAAGTCCAGACTTTAACGTCATGACAACGTCATTCAAATAGCATTACGTTAAAGTCTGGACTTTATTAAAGTCTAGACTTTAAGTTTTATAAGCACGGGCCCAGATCAATGTTGGTTTTAAAATGTACTCGGAGAATTGATTCATATTGTGGCAATCTGTGGTTTACAATCTTTTAGAATCGTCTTACTTGCGCTACATATTTTGTGATGTTGTTTCATACAAGTTTATGTACTTGATGTACAGCTAATGGGGTAAGAGAATGGTTGATTTGACATATCTAGTCGCTTTCTTTCCCCGTCAAATTTTACCACAAATGCAGTGCCTTTCATTTAACTATAAAAGGTTTGAAACAAAACAAATAACATTCCCCATATTTAAAAAACTACAGTCTTAAAATGTCTGAGATAATTATTAATGGTTTCAAATCTACTGTTCATAACCAGATCTGGTTGAGTCCATAACCAATCAATTGAACATATTTATTTTCTGAATATTAACATTGCAGATGTGAGTATCCAGCTTGCTACTTCTATTATATTTCAGGATATTATCCACATAGTTCAAGGTATTCAGGGAAATATAACCAGTATGACCCACGTGTGTCATAATGATTTCACGTGCACAACGAATGAATTAATGAATGTTTAACGACACCCCAACACGAAAAATACATCGGCAGTGTAAACGCTTATCAAAATGACGTCATAAATATGTTTTAGTAATGTTTGAAACGTTTTGACATGGTCCTAGTTTGTTATTCGTGAAAATAGTGTTTTGGATAATGTGGATAATAAAGAAATTATTACACTTGCATGTGAATCGTACTGATTTTTACAAAACTAATGTCAGGATTCATGTATTACCCTCGCAATCGCTTGGGTAATACAAAAATCCTGACACTCGTTTCGTAAAATCAGTACGACACACAAGCTCGTATCATAGTCTCTATGTAACTTAATTTGTTTACTATATAAGATTTGTATGTAAAAGTAAATTTTAGTAATTCTTTGACTAAAATTAGCTTTTTTCAAATTTCACCTTTAAACTCTTTTTAAAAAATGCAATAAAATGGTAATTTGCAAAATATATATATATATATATTCATATGAAATCTTTATCTTATTGGTATTTAATCACTTAGTTGTGAGCAAGTTCAATTTTACCACAAAGTGTCTATAGTATTTGTTTGGTTACGGACACTACAGAAACTCCTTACTGAATGTACCTTATTGGTAGGATTCTATGTTCAGTGTTATGTCTCACTGTGAACTTAATTGATTATGCAAGTTAAAAATGTGCTAAACACGCAACACAATTAAGAAATATTTGTAGCATGACGAATGTCCTGCTAGTCATAATTCTGTTAATTTTATGGGCGAATGCTGGATAAAATAACAATTACCAATTCAGCTATATTATGTTTGTTCTTATTTTAAAATGTTGTATCTTACAAAATAATATACAAGAAAATTTAAGTACATTGTACATATTTTGGTATTTTATTATAAAATATCTAAATTTATAATGATGTTTTTTTAACGATTACGGACACTACAGTTACAGACACTACAAATATACGTCCACTGTGTTATTTTCGAATCCTTCATTTACTTCACATTTCGATTACTTTGCAGACTTTCTCCGTACATCTAGCTTGTAAACCTCAATTGGATGTAGAATTATTTTGATCAAGTCAAACATTATTAGATGGTTACGGACACTACGTATATTTTGTGACAAACCTATAAGTTGCCTTAATTTTGTTAAATGTTTGTAACATTAAAAAATATACTTTTTATTCCTAAATCATAAATACTAATTATTTGTGAGAAAATCCAGTGCAACATGATTTAATTTCACTTAATGATTAAAGACTTAATGTCCATATAGAATGGGGTATAGACTGCCTTTGAAAAAAGCATAACGAACTACTACATTTACATAAATTGCAATATGTTTTGAATCTTATGACTAATTTTTATAAAATAACTCACATTTTAAAGCTAATTGAATTGTCTGTCAACCAGTCATTTTCATATAAAACATGTTCAATACATTTTTACAAGAAAAGGATGATTTCGGTGAAAATTAAAATGGAAATCTATAACGACAAAAAGTACCCTAATTTGACTCACTAATTGACTCAATGTTTACTGAAATGACATGTCTGAAATACTCCACAGAGTTAGGTGTGACCCATATGCAACAACACCAACCAAACAGTGATGTGTTGGGCCACAATATTTAATTGTATGGAAGCATAACATAATGAATCATGATTTGGTCCCTTTATTGTAAAACAAACCCGTCAGTCAGTCATTCATTCATAAACGTTGATAGTGAGAAAACTATTTCTGTAGTGGGGTGTCGTTAAACTTCTACCTAACTTGACCTACCTGAACAGCTCCACAGTAGGCAAGGCCTTTAGTGCCTCCACCTTCGAAGATGAGATTTTCAAAGGGAAATTCATAATCCTTGAGGTCCTCGGCAGTTGCCAGACAGTCTACTTCACAATGGTAGGCACCACCGTGTTCACTGGATGAAGAGTTTATGTCGTCTGCAAGATCAGGCGAACATTCCAGCAGGTAATCGACGTGCTGCAGTCGACTCTGTCGCATCTTTTCTTTCTCCGTCAGCTGTCTCGATTTCGAATTTCCCATTTCGAGTTTACTATCCTTTTACTGAAGCTATCGGAAGTGGTTATTAGAAAAATAAAAAACAACATGGCTGACTATAAAGTGTGTATCGTCCGTGAATATTTAGTTACTACATAGTAATTGTTTAAAGATTTATAGAAAATATTTTGAATTTACAATGTTACCTATTACACTTGAGCTACGTGAGTATAAACAAAAAGTAAACAAAAATGTTTCGCATTAATAAGTGAACTTATTTCAGATTTGAAAATTATTTTGTTCGAAAGAAAAGCGCATTTAGCTATGTACCAAAAGTTATTCTATTTATATTTTCCTATGTTCGATGGCCTTTAATTCCGCTTTTGTTCAGCATATGGCGTTTATTTTCTTTTATTCATAAGTTGAACTATACTTGGTATACATCTCTACATACGGATATTTTGTTAGTTATTCTGTGTGTGTGTGTGTGTGTGTGTGTGTGTGTGTGTGTGTGTGATATATATAAAAATTATGGTTAATGCAACAATTATGTTATGAACAACATCAACAGAACAATTGAAGAAGTAAACTAAAACACTGCAAAAAAGACATATATCGCAGATAAATAAAATTCAAATTTATAATCAAATTCAGTATCACGAACAAATTGCAACAAAAATGTGGTTTATCGTCGGAGTGCATTGCCAGTGCTCACACTGAGGTGGAAGATCCTTCTTCCAGATAAAGAAGGAAATGTTTTATTTAACGACGCACTCAACTCATTTTATTTATAGTTATATGGTCAGACATATAGTTATGGACCACATATATATTGAGAGAGGAAACCCGCCGTCGCTATTTCATGGGCTACTATTTTTGATTAGCAGCAAGGGATCTTTTATATGCAACATCCCAAAGACAGGATAGTATATACCACGGCCTTTGTTACACAAGTTGTGGAGCACTGGCTGGAAAGAGAAATAGCCCAATGGGTCGACCGACGTGGATCTCTCCTAGACCGTACGCGCATCAAGCGAACGCTTTACCACTGGGCTACGTCTTCAAGATAAATGAATGGATCAAGAATGTGTGGCAGATGCGAGCACGACACAAAGACTATTGCATGCTTCCTGCACCGCCTATAAGACTACCACTCTCCCAGAACCAAGTTGAAAAGATAAAGTGGTTTATACTATGCTTAAAATCAGTATAAGGCACACCAACCCTGGCATGAAGCAAATCCAAAGCAGACTTGGACGTTCAATCTTCCGTTTCATTACCCATGATGCCAACATTGCTCGGCACCCAACAAAATAAAATGTCTTTATTCGCAATGGATAAAAAGACACATTTTCGTATCACCATCCCAATTAAGTTATGTTCCAGCTTCATATTTTATAAAGCTTGGAGACACGAAAGTGAATCTGTGAAAATAATAATTTTGGATGCAATAGAATAGTTATTTCTTCCAAGGCTTTAATGACTGCCCATACTTAATCACATAAGATCTGGCAGTCTCGTGGACATTATTGTGTCTGATTGAAAACTTGTAGCACATGCCACAGAATTAATTTCTATCCCGTAATCCATCTGTATAAACAAGAATGTAATTCAGGTACCTGTCTTGAATTACCATGCAAAATTGTACACAATAGCATCTGTACGATCCTTTTTCAGATGCGCAAGATCACACAAAAGTTAAGGTGGTTTGATACACCAAGGTGGTAAAACAAAATATCAAATGTCTGTTAAATCAATGTTGGAACCTAACAAAAAGAAACGCTTACTGTGAATATCAAATATAAGGATAGGATTCGGTCTTGCATCAAACAAAGTCTGGTATACAATCGGCAACAAAATTATATTTTTAAAAAATAAAAGTTAATCCAGGTACACACTTCACTCACCTGTATTTACAGAGCACTACACCAGACCGGCCTCATCAAGGTCTGATGTGTATATTTACAGTTATATATTATACTGACGGACACAACACACGCAAGGTTTTATTCGTTGGTAAATATTTCAAATGTTTTATTGATGATTATTTCATTGTTTCGATTTTTAGGTTATGTCGTCATTATTGAATAGATTTTGATAAGTTTTATTGTGTTATCACAGACGGCGTTTGTATAGACAACGTTGAAATGTGGGTACACTACGCCATATCCTAATCCAAATTAATAGCGTGTGTGCCCAACCCGGGCTGCAGTCGCTGCTCTAACTCCTTACCATTGACACAGATAAGTTCTTTGTGGGATGAAGAAGGGCATGCGTGAGCTGAGCGACGTTATTTAGGACGATGACGCGCTTCCTGAAACCACCTGTTCACCTCGTCCCACAAATGCTCGATCGGGTTCAAATCTGGACTAGGGTGGCCAAGCGATCACTGGAATATTGTTGTGGTTGCGGAAGTTAAGACATACCCTCGCAACGTGCGACATCGCATTATACTGCTGCAGCATAAGGTTACGCACATGGATAAGTGGAAGGACGTAACGCCTGATGACCTGAGTCCGATATCTTACGGCTGTAAGATTGCCTGGATGACTACGAGAGTTTTTTTCACGTCATGAGAAATCCCCCCCCCCAAAAAAAACAAAAAAAAACGACAACAAAACAACAACAACAACACAACAACAAAAAAACAACAACAACAAAAAAAAAAAAAAAAAAAACCCCACATAACAGACCCTTCCCCAAATCTGTCGTTTTCCTGAACGCACGCGTCTGAATATCGCTCACCTCGACGTCGATAGACATGTTGTCGTCCATCTGACTTGTAAAGTGAGAACCCAGACTCGTCAGTAAATAACACACGTTCCAATGGGCCAAGTGAAACCGAGTTGGTGCATGTGCACACAGCCATTGCAATCGACGTTGACGTCGCCTGGGTGTAAGTTGCGGACCAACGTAGGGACATGGCGGCCTTAAGTTGAACTCCCACAACCGAGTGACAAACTAACTCGCCATCTCCGTAGCCGTCTGAAATCGTTTACGGGTGTGTGTGAGACGTATGCCTCTATCTTGAGCAACGTAACGCGCGGGCGTCCGCTCCTGGAACGGTCAGCTAATCTTCCTGTGGCTCTGAGACGCCTAACTAATCGAGTTGTCGTTCACTCATGTACTCCAAATTGCTGGGCCACGCGATATCGCGATTGACCCTGCATAATTAAAGCAATAGCCCTACCCCTATCAACTTGTAACATTAGCGGCATTTTGCACTCGATGTGTACTGTTGAAAACTTTGATTTGGTATGGTGTTCAAGTCCATAGCAGGTGGCAGTGGCCCAGATGCACGCTTGCTTGACAAATCGGTAAAAACCATGCAGCTTCGCACGTGCTCATGGTTGACCCAATTTTAATCAAATATTCTTCGACAGTATAATGAGCTATGTGTCAAATGTCACTACATTTGGTACACGGATAAAAAAAATATATATTTTAGTAAAACTGAATTTGCGTTTGTTTTTTCCGTCAGTATATAAAAGAGAAGAACATTTATTCTTCTCTTTAATTAGCTGCCTTTTGATTTCAAATTTATTATGATAACTTTGTATGTGGCATGCATTTAAACCTGTGACAGCTGTAGCCTGTTATCTACTAGCAACAAGTCATGCAGATCAGGCTCAGTGTTCATAAAACTGACTACCTTAAGTATACAAAACTCCCAAATATTGTACTAAACTAGTCATCACACGTAAGTTGGTATTCATAATAAGTTCTAACTTAAGTATACATAAATCCTAAGTATCGTACTAAACTAGTCATCACACGTAAGCTGGTACGTTGTATTAATAAAATGATGTTATTTAAAAGAAGGGGGTGGGCCATAGCCCAGTGGTAAAGTGCTCGCTTGATGCGCGATCGGTTTAGGATCGATCCCCGTCGGTTGGCCAGGTGGGCTATTTTTCGTTCCAGCCAGTGCACCACGACTGGTATATGAAAAGCCGTAGTATGTGATTTCCTGTCTGTGGAATGGTGCATATAAAAGATCCCTATTAATACATGTTTTAGCGGAGTTCCTCTCTAAGACCATGTGTCAAAATTACTAAATGTTTCACATCCAATAGTCGATGATTAATACGACAATGTGCTCTAGTGTTGTCGTTAAAAAAAAAAAAACCTAGTTACAAGAAATCAAAAAGCGCGTTGCTTTACAGTATATATACGTGTGCGTGAATATGTGGATGGCAATCATGCACACTTTTATACCAATGGTGAGAACGCATTGCACGGGCACACCATACATAATTTCAGACATAGGCGCGTTGAGACAACCCATTTGTTGTGGTGATAGTAGGTACATGTGTTTGCATAACATCGTTAACATGTGTAGTACTAACAATATGAGTTACCTTTCAATAGTGACGCTGAGTATATACATACATACATACCCACTGTTTCATGCACATAAGCGGGATCGACCGCGTAGATTGTAGGCCCCATGCAGATGGTTGAGTTAAAGAAACTTCCTTTTTATGGAAGCTTCGATAGCTCAGAGCGTATCGTGGTTAGTTTTGCAATTTGCGGGCGAATCGGTACCACAGGTTCGAGTCCCAGCAACGGCATGGGACAATTTTTGAGGCCAGAAAGGATTTAATTATCCCCTGCGCCAGTGCGTTAATATCTATGTATGTAATAGTCAACCTCGACATACATACAACATATAGATATTCATACATCAATACATACATACACATACATACATACATACACACATACAATACATATTCAAACGAACGGATTGCAAACAAGCAACAATGTCACTGGTTTGGGCACGCACAGTTTCAAAATGTCCACATACCTTTAAATGGTGTGAACAGAGACCCAGGACTGGTATATCAAAGGATTTTGTATGTGCTGTCCTTTCTGTGGGAAAGTGCATATAAAAGACCCTTTTCTACCAATGCAAAAATGTGACAGGTTTCCTCTCAAGATTACGTGCTAGAATTACCACTTGTTTGACATTCAATACCGATGATTAATTAATTAATGTGTTTCACAAGTGTCAAACAAAAAACAATTTGAACGCTGAAAGGAAATATAAAAACTTATAATTCTTTGTTGGATGATACATTTTAGGGGTTTTCGTCCTAGTTCTCCGTGCATGAAAGCTTGTATGGAATAAATGAAATGAATATACTGCGAGGTAAACAACCACACTAAAAAGAAACCGTAAAGCTGAGAATGTACGAGTGAGTAAAACTCAAGTAAAAACTGCAGAGTAAACTACTGGTCGAAGATTAAAGGTCTTGTAAAGATAACAAAGTCATATAATGGTGATGCAAAAAGGGGTTGAGTATGTTGGGGGTGGGGGAATAAATGGTATGAGTGAATGAATTAACAAATGAATAAATGAATGAATGGATGGATGAATGAATGAATGAATGAATGAATGAATGAATGAGTGAATAAATCAGGACAAAATAAATGAATAAAATAAAATAAGTTAATTAAATTAAATTAATGAAAAAGGGTGTGTACTCGACTGCAGCAATCTGACATTACCGATGCTGATGATCCCATGTCTTTGTTCACTTCCATTTTAAAGGATATTGCAGATGAAAGTATTCCAAAGACTCCGTGAGCTCCGTGATCTAGTGGATAAGCTGCTGGACAATCAAGCTGACGACAGTGGTTCAAATCCCGTCAAAGCTGGCTCACACATTCATTCATCTTTCTCATCTATCACCCTCTGCCTATCATTCTCATTATCTTAATATAAAAACAACTTTCCAATTTCTCCCACGATTTCAGTCTGTCCACACCATCGCCTACCTGTCTCAACTGCCTCCACGGGTGCAGTCTCTGTGTATTTCCCTGCACCCACCTGGCATCCTCGCCCTCTGCCGCTAATAATGCTGGTCTGACCCACGGCACAAACTAACGACCGCCAGTAGATGGGGTGTATAGTTGGTCGTTACAGGTGCCTCTTAACAATGCCAGAAGTAACTAATGAACATTCCCCGAAGTGGTCAGACTAAGCCCACAGCTAAAAGCTGATGGGGAATAGCAGGTGTGTGGCACAGATAGCCACAAGAGACAAGTACCTGTCGCGGTTGGAGAGACAAGGACTGGGATGTGGAGGTGGATTGTGAAAGAAGTTGAAAGATAGGAGGAGCTGCCAGATCGGGAAGAAATGAGATGTAATTCATAAGAGAGAAAGAAAAGGGAGCAGTGGGATAAAAAATAAAAAAAAAGAGAAAAAGATTTGCTCAAAGAGCGAAACAGGACCCTGGAGAGGTTCAACGTGAACCTATTAGGGTTAACCTGGACTTATATTGTCTTGCTAGGGCCAAGGCTCGCAGAGAGATCAGACAGAGTAAGAAATCATATTATGTCTCCAAGCTGAATTCACAAACATCTGTGAAATCTGTGAAAATCAAAGGAAAAGAATCCATTAATACACTGCATCATTTGTCTGTCGATGATACTGCTGTCACATCTCACCGTGACATTGCCAATACATTGGCAAACAACTTTCCTCATAACTCATCTTCTACATTCGACACCTAATAGCCGATGTATTTTTCGTGCTGGGGTGTCGTTAAACATTAATTCATTCATCTTCAACTTTCAGTACAGATGCATTTACATCTGTCAGAAATAAAGCAGACCATTGATTTTTCATCTGAAAATACTGAGGTATACAACAAGCCCTTCTATATGGAGAAATTGCAGAATGCTCTTCATAGAGCCCATGATACTTACTTAAGTTGGACTAGATGAAATTCATTTTCAGTTATTAAAGCATTTACTTGAATCAGAATCATCTTTGATGGTTCTTTTGAATATCTTTTCTGGTGACTTTCCTTCTGATTGTAGGAAAGCAGTTATTATTCCTATTCCCAAGCCTGGTAAGGATCCAACAAATCCTACTGGTTATCGCTCTATCGCTTTGACAAGTTGCATTTGTAAAACCATTGAACGAATGATCAATCGCAGACTTGTTTGGTATCTTGAATCTCACAAATTGTTTACTAACGTGCAATGTATGTTCAGATCTAGACGAAGAACGGTTGATCATCTTGTTAGATTTGAAACGTTTTGTAGGGAAGCTTTCATCCATAATCAGGACTTTGTTTCAGTGTTTTTTTATTTGGAGAAGAATTATGATACCACGTGGAAGTATAGGTTTTTAAATGACATCCATGGCATGGGTCTTAGAGGTCGACTTCCTGCTTTTTATTTCTCAATTTTTAAAAGATAGCTCTTTTAAAGTCCGGGTGGAGTCGACTTTGTCCGACATTCACCCACAGGAAATGGGTGTACCTCAAGGTAGTATCGTGTCTGTAACTTTATTTTCTATTAAATATTTTCATATACTTACCATTTGTGACACCCAATAGCCGATATGTATTTTTGTGCTGGGATGTCGTTAAACATTCATTCATTCATTATTTTCTATTAAAATTAAGAGCATCACCCAGTGTTTAACACTTGGTGTGCATTGTTCGTTATGTGTCGATGATTTTCAGATTGCCATTGTTAATATTTAGTTCACATATATCGAGACCTATTTCAATACTCTAACTGTGGTCTCAAAAGATGTTTTTCTCCCATCAAGAATAGTAGTGCCATTCCTATTAGGTCACAAGAGTTAAACTTTCTACTCATAATAATAATATATAGGGAGAATCATAGTCAGACGTTAAAACTGTTAAGTCATAGTTCCGTACACCTGCCGATAAACCGGTTGATCCGGTGTACGAATACACCTACGGGTAGAACAGAATAGACATGTACTTATCTTTTACACTTTGAACCACACTTTCAAAATCGTATGTACGAGGGGGGTTTCAGTCCTCGATTCAGAATCTGCGAAATTTAACAGTTTGAGACTATCATTAATGCCTCGAGAAACGACTAGTAGCAAAGGACAGACAGGATAGCACATACCACGGCCTTTGATATACAAGTCGTGGTGCACTGGCTCGAACGAGAAATAGCCCGATAGGCCAACCGACGGAGATCGATCCCAGCGAACGGTTTACCACTGGGCTACGACCTGCCCCTTCGTTAGCAATGAGCTTTCAGTAATTCCATATAATAATTATATTTGTTTAATTAATTGTTTATGGGATCGTGGCTAACCGATCATTTGCGACGGAAAGGCACCGGCAAACAGACCACCGTGTCAATTGATATATAAACCGGCATCGGTGGAGCTGTGGTTAAGCCATCGGACATAAAGCTGGTAGGTACTGGGTTCGCAGCTCGGTACCGGCTCCAACCCAGAGCGAGTTTTAACAACTCAATGGGTAGGTGTAAGATCACTACACCCTCTTCTCTCTCACTAACCACTAACAATTAACAACTAACACACTGACCTGGACAGACAGCCCAGATAGCTGATGTGTGTGCCCAGGACAGCGTGCTTGAACCGTATCGGATATAAGCACGAAAATAAGTTGAAATGAAATGAAATGAAATGATAGATAAACACTTACTTGTGACAGTGAAGAACAAACTTTACAATGTGCTGCTTGTCAACAAATACCAGATATTTTTATATACATAGCTATGCAATGTATAGATATACAGAAACCATAAAACTGATATTCGGTCAAATGTCATATAGACATCATATTTATATTTTGTGAACAAATTCATGATTCAATTATCTCCCTTTTAAATTATTACGTTTTAAGAATTATTGAGGTCAGTGTCGCATCATGATTACCAAAGCATCTGATCGTATTTGAAAAAAGAAATAACCTATGTAATTTAGACAGTTGTACTTATAAACTATGAATATGAAGTGCAATTACGATAAAATATCTAAAACTGATTGAGTACGAAGCTAAGTAATGGTGACACAATGTTCTATAAATTAAATTTCAACTCTTTTTTTTTTTCTTTTTTTCTTTTTTTTTTGGGGGGTGTGGGGTGGGGGGGGGGTGACGATCGCTTTGTCAGGTATGTTTGCACAGGAGTATTATTAAATCATTATTTTTAAAAGGCCATGGTAAAGTAAATGATCGGGAAAATTCCAACGGAACAAACATATCATGGCATTACAAGTTTTCGATAGGATAAGCGAAAGATATTAACAAAAAGCGAAAAATATTTTTTTTTTAGGAAAGATGTATATAATAAATATACCATCCATGATGTGGGTTTTTTTAAAATACGATATTTATGTTAACTCGTGATGTGTGAAAGCAATAGTTTGCCCCATTGCCTCGCAATTCGTGAAAATGTGGTTTTCACACGTTGACATAAACATCGCCTCTATCTATTTTTTAAAACACAAAGGTCATTTGGCAGGATTCTGTCTAACCTACTGCACCGATTCGCAATGGTATTTGACACTCCGCAACCTTAACCACTCGACCAACCAATTCTTCCATTAAAATGGAAGCCCAATTAACTGTAGTTAAGAAAGCGTGCTGGAAGACACTTGGTTCGAAACTAATGTAACAGTTTGTATTCGTATAACCATAACCGGGATAACCATGGTTCTGTATTAGAGGCATTGGAGGATACAGAGTAGGCGGGGGGGGGGGGGGGGGGGGTCACATGGGTCCCTCGATCCAACCTCCACCACCCACCCCCGCTCCTTTAAAGTGTCCTTTTAATTACATTCATAAGCGTACGAGACGGGGCGGGGAGGGGTAACTGCCCACCCCACCCCCCAGTGCTGGAGCAAAACCTCAAAATTGGGCAAAAATTATACAGATATTCAAGCAAAAATTATACAGATATTCGGGCAAAATGTGCTAACCTGGACCTTTTTACCAAGTATTTCCATCATTCCTAAACATTTGTGTTGTAATCCATGTAAAAATGCGTTTTAATTCAGGCAAAAGCCAGCCTGTCCCCTGCAAACATTAGAGCCCGTACGCCTATGATTAAATTTGTGTTTAAATTAATCATCCATAAAACAGTAAAGAGTCAGATTCGCGTCTGGTTGTCAGAAGATATAATAATATGATTGTCCAGTCGCAACATCTCGTATTAAACCCCTGTCCCAGACTTAGTCACTGGCGATGTCAGAGGCTAAGCCGGTGATGGACATTCTTGAAACATTCGTGGTATATAAGCATGCTTTAGGTCGATTCCAGTATTTTGGCGCTCGCTGATCTTTTACTAATTAGTAATTAAGCATTACGGGGCGCGTTACTTAAGAATAATTCGACGTCATCTTTGAGTAGCGCATCTCAGGGTCCGTCTATACGACACTGTAGCCGGCGTAAAGGAAGGAAGGAAATGTTTTATTTAACGACGCACTCAACACATTTTATTTACGATTATATGGCGTCAGACATATGGTTAAGGACCACACAGATATATAGGGAGAGGAAACCCCCTGTCGCCACTCCATGGCCTACTCTTTTCGATTAGCAGCAAGGGATCTCGTTTAAGAAGTCGGTCCCTACAAAAGCAGTCTTCTCCATTGTTATGTAGGAACTACAGCAGGCACGATGGATAATTCTCAATCAAAAATATTATTGCTAGTAATCTTGTTATTGGTAGTAGTAAACGCCCTAGAAACTCGTTCTCAGTCAGCCTCCCACCCACCCACCCCAACACCATGTCTACTTGCCTCTGTCGTGCTTGTATGGCACTTCCCGGACTTTCATACATGGTTTATTTTTATAGAGGGTGGTTGGTGGGGTTTTTTCCTTGTTTGTTTTGGGGTTGTTGTTTTTGGGTTGGGTTTTTTACATATATACAACTTGTATGCCTACTGGACTTAAATTCTTTTTACAACAGTTACAGAAATATTAGTCCGACAAAAATACTATTCCGACAAATTAAAGGGCAAGACCCAAGTTTTTAAACACTAAGGCATATTTTTCACTACTAGAGCCGTTTATGATCACTGAAAACAAATATTACTTATGTTTTGTTTAGATAATCCATTTCCGTTTCTGGTCATTCTGGTGTTTCTAATACCACAAAATGCTTTTTTTTTTTTTTTTTTTTGAAAACGCACGTGCGTCTGAGAAGTAACGGTTATGGAGTTGTGTTTTATTCTATTTTTAAGGGTATTTCATCGTCACAGACTTGTTTCACTCTATTGTATCTACATTTGTTATAGGTTTCCGTGGTGCAGGGGTGTAATATTCTCTGAGAATGGCCAATACAGCACAATTTTAAATTTTGTGATATTTGTATTTTTGCACAGTTCTTTACACTGTTTTTATTTAAATCTTGAATTTTTATACTGATGTTGATTATCACTTTATTTGTTTGCATTGCCATAGTTTGACACCCAATAGCCGATGTATTTTTCGTGCTGGGGTGTCGTTAAACATTCATTAATTCATTGTTAAAGGTTTGTAAATTAACCAAACTCCGTGTCCATTTTTACGGGTTGAAAGTAGGGTCTAGGTGAAAAATATGTTTTAGTGTTTAAAAACTAAGGTCTGTCCCTTTTAATAAAATGCGTCTCTTCATTACTCTTTGCAATATATAGGAGCTGCCAGCAAAACAGGAGGATAAAAGTGACTTCTTGCCAGCCTTCTCCTTAAATGTGATGTCATATGATATTACGTACGATTACTTTTCTGTGATGGGAATATGTTTATGATTGAGTGCTACCTTTATTATATGTTTTACGTAATAAGCTCATGGATCAACAACAACAACAACAATTAATAATAATAACAATATGAATCATTATTTACAGGCCAGACAGAGACGCATAATTGTTATTCCTATTTATACCAATAAAATCACTATATTATAAAAAAGAAATGGTCAAAGTTCTTGAAAATAATTTAATTAAATTATTGCGACAAGAAGGTTACGTTTATAAATACAGGTGTCAATAAATGTTAATACATGATTAAGAATTTTAATGTCAAATTATTGCATGATATAATAAATATAAATTGTAAATTTACTATTTAGAGTAGAAAAGTTGAATAACTGGTGCTCGATAACGAAGATTCATAATTCGGCAAAGTTGTCGTTACTTACTTTGGAATTCCTGTCAGAGTCACACATGTGACGTAAGACAAACGTTTATAAACGGCATTTACCTTATAAAATTTAGAGGAGCATGCATTTTGCTTGAGAAAAAGATTCAACGTGGGTATTCATTCATTTCAACTTATTTTCGTGTTTATATCCAAATAATGTTCATGCACGCAGTCAATGGCACACACCTCGACTATCTGGGCTGTCTGTCCAGGACAGTGGGTAAGTTGTCAGTAGTTAGTGAGAGAGAAGAGGGTGTATTGGTCTTACACCTACCCACTGTGTCGTTAAAACTCGCTCTGGGTGGGAGCCGGTACCGAGTTGCGAACCCGATACCTACCAGCCTTATATCTGATGGCTCAACCAAGACACCACCCAGGTCGGTCGTTGGTATTTTTGAAAGTACGTCCAACTAAACAACCAGAAGTAACGTATGAATATGTAAATAGGTTCTTGGGGAAATCTTCCGATAGGTTCATGCACGTTTTACTGCCGCAAATAGATTTGATTAGCCAACCAATCGGGTTAAATGCAGAGTGAATTAGCATCAACATTTTAATTAGAAGGACTACAAAAACAAAATGTTGATTAAATACATTATAACTGAATGTGGAGTGGTGGGTACATCGCATTCCTTAGCCGTGATTCATAGAATCTGTCGATGAATTCCGAGTGGCATTCGAGTGTGGTGGGTGTATACTACCAAATCAAATACCATAGACGACAATAGTAACATATGTGGCTAAAACTCCTACCTACAGCGTATCAATCGACATAAACGCCACGGATATAAATACTACCACCCCTCACACTAAAAGTGAATCAGAAAAAATTCTGATTTTTTCTGTTGCTATACGGAATTTTCTGTTGCTATGTTGAATTCTGATCGGGGGTCAAGCTGCTCGTTTCTGAGATAACGGGTAGCGTCTATGACTACCCTAGTTCCGCACAAAATTCAAGTACTGTTTTTTTACAGGTACCCCATACGTGTTTCAAGCACAAGGCTACTTGACACATTGGTACTAGATGAAATAAAATTTCATATTTGTTTTACCCAGATGAAACTTATTTTTTACAACCAACACACTCACATTTATAACCAATCACAGGACTTGTGGTGTTCACTTCTCTATCAAAAGTTGGATGTACCTCGAACTTTGACCCAGCCGGAAGTTATTTGGTTTAGTACTACCTTGTGCACCTTGTCGCAAAAAACGTTCGCTTGTCATTTTAGTATGTATGGCCTCAGATTACAGTTATCTTCCCATTTGGTTGTCCGGAAATTTGTCCGCGTAAGTAGTCTGCTGTTTGACTGTGATTATGTCATGGCAGACAGCTATGAAGTGGCAACTATTTGACTGAAGTTGACAGGGGAGATCATGTAGTTTGTAAACATGTGTATGTGACGGAACATGCTCTTATCTTCTCGCCTGTGGCGATGTTAATTGTTTTAGAGGGCCGTGTGCAGCTTGGTTACGTAATACCTCCGCGCGACCGTACCCCCTAATACACACCCAGACCAGATGTGGAGAGTGGTTACGTAATACCTCCGCGCGACCATGGTATCTCTAGCGAACTAGGCGACGACCAGTCTAGGCTTCTAAGAAAATATACCGTATGTGGGAGTTGTGGAAATATCACATGATAGGTGAGGTACCGCGTTGTGCCCCTAGGCGATATTCGCTGTCTCTGAGCTTTTTGAATAAATAGACAGGATTTTAGATATATCGAGGAGAAACATTGGAAGTATCCAGGGGAACGGACGTCGTCCACTGAACGATCTATATAAGTTCAGTCCGGACGTGGTAAATATATTTTTCTGCTCTGTTGTATAACCTTGATGTGATTGATGTGACTTTAAATATTTTAATACTGTATTATACCAATATTCTTTAGACAGTGTTTCCGGTAAACTGACGAAGTAAATTGTAGGCTTCACTGTTCTAATATTTGTATACGAGTATGTGGTAATATAAAGCTTAGCCGGTCATCCTAGAGGACCTAGGTAAACAGTAGGTTATTGTCTTTATTGTGATAGGTACCAGTATTAATTCTGTATTACAAGGTTAATGTATGAGTAGTTAAGGGTTAATTAAAAATTAACCAGTTAGGAATAGAGTTGTAATTCCTTTATTAATTAAGTTCCCCTGGCAGCGTTTCTCAATTATCACACGTGTGCGTGTTGTATCACGGTGAAGTGATTAGAATATTGTGTAAACTAGACACCTAGTGATTAACTAATTAAGTGATTAGTTCTGGGTTGTTTTATTTGTTGTTGTTAATTAACTACTGCAGCAAGTACATTTGTCAGCGTAGTGTTAATACAGATTCCAAAGTGTGTTGTGTTTTGTTGTGTTTTCTAGTGAACTAAACGTGCTATATATATATATATATATATATATATATATATATACTCTTCAAAAAAAGAAACGCAAAAGGGTACAACTGGGTTATAACTCCGATTTTATGTTTCCTACCGGTTCATGCTTTGTGAATATAAGGTCATTGCATGTCCCAAACACGTTCCCACGGTTACATTCGATAAAACGCAGCTACTGTACAATAAAGTTCCAAAATGTGAATATTCGCAAAAACGCAGCCACGTGCAAACCATGTCACCACTGCACGTGCGTTGTCTGCACGTGCAACATGAACACCGACAGTATAAAAGTGCAGGGTGTTCGCTTGCCTGGCCTCTGTATCTGGCCGACAGTTGACAATCCAGGACATGCCACGTCTCAGTGAACCGCAGAGAAACAATGCCATCGGCCGACTAGACGCAGGCGAATCCAGAACGGCCGTTGCCAGGGCATTCCATGTGTCCCCAAGCACCATCTCCAGACTGTGGGACCGTTACCAGCAACATGGATCAACACGTGACCTCCCTAGATCCGGTCGACCACGGGTCACTACCCCCGGGCAGGACCGCTACATCCGGGTACGCCACCTTCGGGAACGATTGACTACTGCCACCTCCACAGCCGCAGCAATACCAGGTTTGCGCAGGATATCCGACCAGACCGTACGGAACCGCCTACGTGAGGTAGGAATTCGTGCCAGACGTCCAGTTCGAGGTGTCATTTTAACACCACAACACCGTCGACTCCGACTGCAGTGGTGCCAGATTCATCGACAATGGCCTCAACTGCGATGGAGACAGGTGTGGTTCAGTGACGAGTCCCGATTTCTGCTCCGACGTCATGATGGAAGATGTCGCGTGTATAGGCGTCGTGGTGAACGTTATGCGGCAAACTGCGTGCAGGAAGTGGACAGATTCGGCGGGGGTAGTGTCATGGTGTGGGCAGCCATCTCACACACTGGCAGAACTGACCTGGTCCACGTGCAGGGCAACCTGAATGCACAGGGCTACATTGACCAGATCCTCCGGCCACACATCGTTCCAGTTATGGCCAACGCCAACGCAGTGTTCCAACATGACAACGCCAGGCCTCACACAGCACGTCTCACAACGGCTTTCCTACAGAACAACAACATTAATGTCCTTCCTTGGCCGGATTTGAACCCAATTGAGCATCTATGGGACGAGTTGGACCGACGCCTCCGACAGCGACAACCACAGCCCCAGACCCTGCCCGAGCTGGCAGCAGCCTTGCAGGCCGAGTGGGCCACCATCCCCCGGGACGTCATCCGTACTCTGGTTGCTTCAATGGGCAGGCGGTGCCAGGCAGTTGTCAACACACGCGGAGGCCACACCCGGTATTGACTCCGGATGACCTTGACCTTGGTGGTGTGTCCTATCACTTACTCACAATGGACTAGAGTGAATTGTGAACAATCCTGCAACATTTGGTAATTATCGGACTCACCATTCAATAATTAAATCAATTCTCCAAATGTTACGACAATGTGGTTTTGCGTTTCTTCTTTTGAAGAGTATATATATATATATATATATATATATATATATATATTTATATAAGATCTCATCTCTGATTATACCTAGAGCCGAGCCACTCGGGTATTAGACTGCCCGATACAGAGAGATCTAATAGATATACAGTTAGGAGAGATATTTGGATAATCGTGTTTTATTCAGTTACGGGTATTATAGGATCCCTGTGACAGTGTAACTTGTTGACATTGAAGACGTGTTTGTGGTAATTCTGGCCCATGCAAAAGTAGTGCTTTTTGTGTAAAATGGATGTACTCCGGCCAGGTTTAGTGGGTGTGTTTGTTTAAACCAATATCCTGGGAGAAAGTGCTGGACAACAGGGGTTGTCCTTTTTCAGGGTATGTGTCAAAGATACATACCAAAATCCATGGGCCTATAGATATTAATAAAAATGATATAGCCACTAAGGCTATATAGAAACATATAGCTTAATTAATTGTGGTCTGTGGCCAGATCCATGTTTGGGGGTTACCTCCCTTGTGCATCCTGTCGCAAAAAAAAGAAGAGTTCGCTTGTTGTTTATGCCTAGATCCATAAATGGGGGGTAATTATTTGGAATATGAAGTAAATACGTAAATCTCAGCTGAAGATTCACAAATAACTGTTGTCTTCTAATTTATAAATGATTGTTAAGAACGGTTGAACGTCACAGTGTACTGACGTCATAAACGCACCCACGTGATGCGTATAGCAACATACTTTACAGTAATTTCCGTAGTTCGTAAATTGTGCTGTATCTATGGCCTTTTTTAATATATATATATATATATATATATATATATATGCAGACTGTAACGTAAGTAACAAAGACAATGTTTTTCTTTTCATTTTTATTGCTGTATCATAATATTATTCCGAAAAACATTTTTCTTCTGTCTGGTTAGCTCGAGTGTTCTGTAGCTCTGGTCTGTCTTGTGTATAAACAGGGCAGGGCTAGAGGACACTCAAGTTACTGCCTAACATGTGTAATCAATAAATTAAAAAATATATTAATAAAATAGAGAAAGAAATTATCAGAAACCAATAAAATATTTTATAAGGGTGTCAAACTTGATAACGGTATTGTGATGTCACGTAATTATTTCCCACCAGTAGGTAATGTAAGTAGTAAATGTTTCGTGCACAGTTCATCATCAATATTCAGTACTGTGACACTCTAAGACCTTCGTACTACCATATCCTTCCGCCTTGAAGTAACTTAATATGGTATTGCAGCAAAAGTGTGTTTTTGTTCAAGTGATATAGAAATACTGAAGTACATGTTTTGTTTTATTTTATTATTTATTTATTTATTATTTTATTTTATTTTATTTTATTTGTTTTGTTTTGTTTTTATTTTATTTTTTGTTTTATTTTATTTTATTCGTGTACAGATTGAAATGAATATGTGTGTAATTCAACTATGTATATGATCTGAGTTCACGAAATAAAAATAGTATAAAGGAAACCAAACCTGTTGCAGGGCTGTAGGTAAGCTATCAGAAGTGGGGACAGTCTCTAGGGAAGGCGCAATACAAGCAATAGTTTTATCTTTATTAAATAGTATAAAGGAAACCAAACCTGTTGCAGGGCTGTAGGTAAGCTATCAGAAGTGGGAACAGTCTCTAGGGAAGGCGCAATACAAGCAATAGTTTTATCTTTATTAAATAGTATAAAGGAAACCAAACCTGTTGCAGGGCTGTAGGTAAGCTATCAGAAGTGGGGACAGTCTCTAGGGAAGGCGCAATACAAGCAATAGTTTTATCTTTATTAAATAGTATAAAGGAAACCAAACCTGTTGCAGGGCTGTAGGTAAGCTATCAGAAGTGGGGACAGCCTCTAGGGAAGGCGCAATACAAGCAATAGTTTTATCTTTATTAAATAGAGTAGGGAAAAAACACATACATTTTTATCTTCAAGTGGGGGCTGTGACCTCCTCCGATTCGGTTGCTACGGGCCTCTGTTGCATTTAAAGGCAATTAATATAGTGGGTGTAGAGTTAGGTCCTTTGTATAAAACTGCTTTGAAAAGCAAGCAATTGTGTTTTAGATTTAATGTTATTGTTAAGTACAATTCACATAACAAGTACAATTTGAATATTGATGGGGTATAGTATTTATTTTATCTTTCTTAGCTGAAGTTTTGAAAGAGATTATTCTATTTAAAATTTGTTAATGCAACATTAAAATAAAATTTACAAAGTTGTTAGTCATATGACAATACCTTTGCTTCCATTAATTTCATTTCCTGTTTGACAAAGCATCTTTATTTTTGTTATTTTGTTATCCATAGTTATATAAACGCACCTTGTTGCACTTAAAATAAGTTACGATTTGGTTTATGAACTTCGCTTTGCATTAATTTTCTGGAGACACTACTCAGCTGTTCGTATTCAAACTAAGCAGTAAATTACCTTTTTACACCTGCAACTTGTATCCACTGACATGAATCATATTTCGTTCACGTAGACCCCCCACACCCCATCCCACAATCGCCCCTTCCCATAACCCCCTGTTCATGATGTGATATCCATTATGGGTCGTCGTCATTTGGAAGCTTTTTGTATCCACTCCGATAAATGGCGCCATTGACTCTACGGGCACGTTTGTGACATGCGCAGATAAGAATTGTCATTCCAACGAGGGCCACAGCGGTACCAGTCGCAACGCCAACCAGCAGGCTTGTGGAATCGTCTCCAGTCACGACGTAAAAGAAGGTCTGCAAAATAGATCAATTATAATAATTAATTATTAACCGGCCTCGGTGGCGTCGTGGTTAAGCCCTTGGACATAAGGCTAACCCACTGTTCTGGACATACAGCCCTGATAGCTGAGGTGTGTGCCCAGGACAGCGTGCTTGAACCTTAATTGGATATAACCACGAAAATAATTGAAATGAATACCTATTTTATTGCGTTAGGCCCAATGGCCCTTGAAGACATAATTATAGGCTATTAAACAAGCTTTCATTTCGTATTATGTTTTTTGTCCCTCATGAAATAATCTTTATTGTCACTCGCTAAAGCTTCTGAGAATTGAACATTATTTCACTCGGGATATAAACAAGATACGTAATGGTAGCGAATTTATTATCCCATTTATTACCCATAATTGATTCCAACTGACCGACGTTCCAGTAAGGTCGTAGTGCGCCACTCGTGTGACGTCGAGGTGTTATGTCCCACATAATGTTCTAGTGGAGCGCAACATATTGATATGAAGGAAGGAAATGTTTTATTTAACGACGCACTCAACACATTTTATTTAAGGTTATATGGCGTCGGATATATGGTTAAGGACCACACAGATATTGAGAGAGGAAACCCGCTGTCATCACTTCATGGGCTAATCTTTTCGATTAGCAACAAGTTTTTTTTTTTATATGCACCATCATTTTGATATGAACCAGGATATTTTTAACCATATGGGTAATAATGTATGATTATACATATGTTTACACACATATCGTTAATATACAATTTTGTATGCTGGTTTTAAAGGACTATCGCTGCATTGTAAAATATTTCCGACGAATAAAATCGTTTAAAAACTAAAATTACATAGTAAATATATTATCTTGTCAGTGTCTGTATATTCAATGCGTTTCTGATCGTCTTCATATTTATAATTATAAGTAGCCCAAACTGGATTTGGTCTCCAAATAATTTCGTACATACACGTACAGAAAAACATATATCAGTAAATAAAATGAGGTTTGACCTAATACGAACTCTATGACGATCAGACACACATTTTCTATACAGCCACTAATATGTTGTGCAGAAAAATAAAATGTAATTGCAGTCGTTAAAAAGTCTGTTAGTCGGACAACAACTTAACAACTGCAGCAATCTATTTGATATTTAGTGGCGAGTAAGTGGTAAGCAGTTTGAGTTTTAAAAAGTTGTTTTTGTTTTTTAACGACGCCACTTGAGCACATTAATCATCATCTATTGGATGTCAAACATTTGGTAAACTGTAGAAATGAACAAATAAACTAAAAGAAAACAAAAACACATAATACAAAATTCGGATATGAATTTAAAACGTGACATAAGCATTATGCTAGGCTCAGACTACCAACTGACAGCACAAAGTTGGCCAACTTTCTACTCTCACGACTTTACGACTGTCCAATTAGTTGTAAATCTGAGAACACCCAACGTATGGTCTGAGAAAATCCGTCGAGAAATTACAACGCAAAATTGTCGGTGTTGGCCAACTTCGTTGTGACAGTTGACAGTCTGATACTAGCATTAGGCTTACGTGTCCGTCATTATTCGGTGTCGACGCCTCTCCTGGTGCTGATGTGGACATCGTGATTGTAGTTACAGACTTAGTCACTGGTGGCGACGTCCCGGTAGTCGTATTTGTCTTGCCAGCACCGCAGGGCTGTGGGTAGTTACAGAGATCAAACGGGGAGGGCCGAGTGTGTAGAAACCACGCCCATGGATAAAAACTGTATGAAATAGTAAGCCATAATATAAATATTATAGAAAGCAAACGAGATGTTTTTACTTTGTTGTTGTTTTTATTGTTGTTGTTCTTTGTTTTGTTGTTGTTGTTTAGTGGAGGTATGTGTGTGGGGGGTAGGGTATTTTTTTAACTTGTTGTTGTTTTCTGCTTGCAGTTTGTTATGTTTGCTGTTGTTTCTTTCCTCTCTTTCTTTCTTTATTTCTTTTTTAAATTTTTTTGTTGTTGGTTGGGGATCTTTTTTCGTTTCTTTATTCATAATTATTTAGTTTTTTCATCTGTTTCTCTAATTGCTTTTAATTTAGAGGAAAAATAAATAAAATCGTTGAACTACTCCCATTTCCACGCCATATATTGACAGGAAATTGTAATGACAATATTATGATTAATATATTTCTATATATAATCACTTTATGCTTTCCATAAAGGCCATTTTGTAAAATTAGAAAACTACCGGCTCGATTTATCAATAGATAAACAAAAGTCAAAAACGTTTAGAAAAAGTTCATGCAAAGAGACCGGCAGACAAAAAAACACAAACAGTTTTCACATGGCAAGCTATGGAAAACGTATGTGTGATCGCTGTTAAGTTAATTCATAACCATTTCTGTTATATTTGACATGTGTGGATTAAATTAAAATTAAACTCCATATTACGTTATATACGGCGTCTTCATAAACAAGCAGCTGTTACAACGGTGACAACGTTATACGTTACATCAAAATCGATGTATATATATATATATATATATATATATATATATATATATATATATATATATATATATATATCCGTTTGGCAGTAATGCTATGTTAATGAATTTTTAATTCGGGCAAATATTAGCCTCCACCCCACCCCACACCCACACCCTAAAATAAACCCTATATGTCTATGGATTCTAGGAATCTTTGTTTTTATTAAATTTAAAAACATTTATAAACAAAATGACTTCACCTGTTTAGCATTAGATGAAGATCTGGACACCGCTCTAAGTTACACAGATAGTATTTGGACATCTGAAAAAGAGTAGTAAATATACAAGTGTATTTTTTAAAAAGAGTTCGACTCGCCAAAGCCGACAGTTAAATACTTTCGGATAAGTGATTCTTACCGTTCCCTACATTTACTATCTGTAAAACCATCTGAGTATCCACCTTTTTTAAGGTACGTACCAGTGTAATTTTCGTTTTAACTAAGCTACTTTTTCCCGCACTTCCTTCAAAATGGTGTTTGTTGTTTACTCTTTTGTTTTGTTTGTTTGGTGTTTTGTTTCTGATTTGTTTGGTGTTTTGGTGTATGTTTTTTGTTTTGTTTTGTTTTGTTTTGTTTTGTTTTGTTTGTTTTTCCGTGAGGGTTTTCTAAAACGTCAAATATAACTTGCTGTTGAACACTAATCCAGACATTTAGTTATTTCAGCGATTTTAGCGTGTTTTATTGTGCTAACTTAAAAACGTTTTGTTTAATGTTTCATTCAACTGGCGTAATGTTGCTACATGGCATTAGTGTAAACTGTTTTAAATGTCTGCCAGCAAAGAGCTACTACTGGTACTTACCTTCGATTTGGGAGAGTTGCAGAAATCCGTTATGCTGAAATCCGTGTCTAGTTTCTGCAAAGAAAGAGTTTCAACGTTTGATATGATAAATAATAATCATGCTGAATCTGAATCTAGTTTCTGCAAAGAAAGAGTTTCAACATTACATATGTTAAATAATAATCATGCTGAATCTGAATCTAGTTTGTGCAAAGAAAGAGTTTTAACGTTTAGTATGTTAAATAATAACCACGCTGAATCTAAAGTAAGTATAAACGCAATTGTCTTAAACATAACGTTAAGAATTACACCCAGTGTTTATGAGATTTGACTGATCAATGCGGATAAATATGTATACTTTTAGGCTTCCATTCATTTATCTTTCTGTCTCTTCCTTCACCCCTCCCACCCCCAAACATTCATCCATCCATCGATCTATTTATTTATCCATCCATAATTCATTGATGTTCACGAATCATTCATGCATCTATTATTCCATCTGTCCATCTATCCATCCATCCATCCTTCCATCCATAATGCATTGATATCCAATATATCCATAATTAATTGATGTTAACCAATCATTCATGAATCTAACATTCCCACCGTCCGTCCATCCATCCATCCATAATTAATTTATATCCATGCACCCATGTACCCAAACATCCATCCGTCCATCTATTCATATATTCATTTATCTGTCCATTCATCTATCCATCCATTCATCTATTCATCCATTCATCTACCTATCCATTTATTCACCCATCCATCCATTCATCCGCCCATCCATCCATCATTTGTGCGGTGATGTCGACTATGGTCATGATCTACCATCTGTGGGGTGTTTCTAGGTTTTTATTTTTTTTAAACATAGTCCATTTTTCAATAATTACAATACCATTATGTAGTTCACATTAGTATATTTGGCACCTGTAACATTTTGTGTGTTATTGTGCCGTTGGAGCTATTTTATAATCGTTACTTACCGGGTTGCGTTCTATGTGGATTTCAGTCGCGATGGTGAGGTGCAATGTTGCCAACGTCTGACCGAAGCACAGGGCACTAATCTGTGATTTCATAACCTTCATCCCGCATAGCATACTCAGTGAGTTGGCCAGAAACACCAGCTTCTACAACAGTATCAAAACATATTGACTCTAGTTAGTGTTATCTTCATCTCATAACATACTCAGAGAGTTGGCTCGAAACACCAGCTTCTATAACAGTATCAAAACACATTGACTCCAGTTATTGTCATCTTCATCCCGCATAACATACTCAGAGAGTTAGAAACACCAGCTTCTATAACAGTATCAAAACATATTGACTCTAGTTATTGTTATCTTCATCCCGCATAACATACTCAGAGAGTTAGAAACACCAGCTTCTACAACAGTATCAAAACACATTGACTCTAGTTATTGTCATCTTCATCCCGCATAACATACTCAGAGAGTTGGCCAGAAACACCAGCTTCTACAACAGTATCAAAACATATTGACTCTAGTTATTGTTATCTTCATCTCATAACATACTCAGAGAGTTAGAAACACCAGCTTCTACAACAGTATCAAAACACATTGACTCTAGTTATTGTCATCTTCATCCCGCATAACATACTCAGAGTGTTGGCCAGAAACACCAGCTTCTACAACAGTATCAAAACATATTGACTCTAGTTATTGTTATCTTCATCTCGCATAACATACTCTGAGAGTTGGCCAGAAACACCAGCTTCTACAACAGTATCAAAACATATTGACTCTAGTTATTGTTATCTTCATCTCATAACATATTCAGAGAGTTAGAAACACCAGCTTCTACAACAGTATCAAAACACATTGACTCTAGTTATTGTCATCTTCATCCCGCATAACATACTCAGAGAGTTGGCCAGAAACACCAGCTTTTACAACAGTATCAAAACATATTGACTCTAGTTATTGTTATCTTCATCTCATAATATACTCAGAGAGTTAGAAACACCAGCTTCTACAACAGTATCAAAACACATTGACTCTAGTTATTGTCATCTTCATCCCGCATAACATACTCAGAGAGTTAGAAACACCAGCTTCTATAACAGTATCAAAACATATTGACTCTAGTTATTGTTATCTTCATCCCGCATAACATACTCAGAGAGTTGGCCAGAAACACCAGCTTCTACAACAGTATCAAAACATATTGACTCTAGTTATTGTCATCTTCATCTCATAACATACTCAGAGAGTTAGAAACACCAGCTTCTACAACAGTATCAAAACACATTGACTCTAGTTATTGTCATCTTCATCCCGCATAACATACTCAGAGAGTTGGCCAGAAACACCAGCTTCTACAACAGTATCAAAACATATTAACTCTAGTTATTGTTATCTTCATCTCATAACATACTCAGAGAGTTACAAACACCAGCTTCTACAACAGTATCAAAACACATTGACTCTAGTTATTGTCATCTTCATCCCGCATAACATACTCAGAGTGTTGGCCAGAAACGCCAGCTTCTACAACAGTATCAAAACATATTGACTCTAGTTATTGTTATCTTCATCCCGCATAACATACTCAGAGAGTTAGAAACACCAGCTTCTACAACAGTATCAAAACACATTGACTCTAGTTATTGTCATCTTCATCCCGCATAACATACTCAGAGTGTTGGCCAGAAACGCCAGCTTCTACAACAGTATCAAAACATATTGACTCTAGTTATTGTTATCTTCATCTCGCATAACATACTCTGAGAGTTGGCCAGAAACACCAGCTTTTATAACAGTATCAAAACATATTGACTCTAGTTATTGTTATCTTCATCTCATAACATACTCAGAGAGTTTGCCAGAAACACCAGCTTCTATAACAGCATCAAAACATATTGACTCTAGTTATTGTTATTTTCATCCCGCATAACATACCCAGAGAGTTGATAAAAAACAGCTTCTATAACAGTATCAAAACATATTGACTCTAGTTATTGTTATCTTCATCCCGCATAACATACCCAGAGAGTTGCAGAGAGTTGGCCAGAAACGCCAGCTACAACCAGAAACACCAGCTTCTATAACAGCATCAAAACACATTGACTCTAGTTATTGTCATCTTCATCCCGCATAACATACTCAGAGTGTTGGCCAGAAACGCCAGCTTCTACAACAGTATCAAAACATATTGACTCTAGTTATTGTTATCTTCATCTCGCATAACATACTCTGAGAGTTGGCCAGAAACACCAGCTTTTATAACAGTATCAAAACATATTGACTCTAGTTATTGTTATCTTCATCTCATAACATACTCAGAGAGTTTGCCAGAAACACCAGCTTCTATAACAGCATCAAATCATATTGACTCTAGTTATTGTTATTTTCATCCCGCATAACATACCCAGAGAGTTGATAAAAAACAGCTTCTATAACAGTATCAAAACATATTGACTCTAGTTATTGTTATCTTCATCCCGCATAACATACCCAGAGAGTTGCCCAGAAACACCAGCTTCTATAACAGCATCAAAACATATTGACTCTAGTTATTGTTATCTTCATCTCATAACATACTCAGAGAGTTGGCCAGAAACACCAGCTTCTACAACAGTATCAAAACATATTGACTCTAGTTATTGTTATCTTCATCTCATAATATACTCAGAGAGTTAGAAACACCAGCTTCTACAACAGTATCAAAACACATTGACTCTAGTTATTGTCATCTTCATCCCGCATAACATACTCAGAGAGTTACAAACACCAGCTTCTATAACAGTATCAAAACATATTGACTCTAGTTATTGTTATCTTCATCCCGCATAACATACTCAGAGAGTTAGAAACACCAGCTTCTACAACAGTATCAAAACACATTGACTCTAGTTATTGTCATCTTCATCCCGCATAACATACTCAGAGAGTTGGCCAGAAACACCAGCTTCTACAACAGTATCAAAACATATTGACTCTAGTTATTGTTATCTTCATCTCATAACATACTCAGAGAGTTAGAAACACCAGCTTCTACAACAGTATCAAAACATATTGACTCTAGTTATTGTTATCAGCTTCTACAACAGTATCAAAACACATTGACTCTAGTTATTGTCATCTTCATCCCGCATAACATACTCAGAGAGTTGGCCAGAAACACCAGCTTCTACAACAGTATCAAAACATATTGACTCTAGTTATTGTTATCTTCATCTCATAACATACTCAGAGAGTTTGCCAGAAACACCAGCTTCTATAACAGCATCAAAACATATTGACTCTAGTTATTGTTATTTTCATCCCGCATAACATACCCAGAGAGTTGATAAAAAAACAGCTTCTATAACAGTATCAAAACATATTGACTCTAGTTATTGTTATCTTCATCCCGCATAACATACCCAGAGAGTTGCCCAGAAACACCAGCTTCTATAACAGCATCAAAACATATTGACTCTAGTTATTGTTATCTTCATCTCATAACATACTCAGAGAGTTGGCCAGAAACACCAGCTTCTACAACAGTATCAAAACATATTGACTCTAGTTATTGTTATCTTCATCCCGCATAATAACTACCGGCCTCGGTGACGTCGTGGTTAGGCCATCGGTTCGGATCCCAGTCGAGGCATGGAATTTTTAAACCAGATATCGACTCCAAACCCTGAGGGAGTGCTCCGCAAGGCTCAATGGGTAGGTGTAAACCACTTGCACCGGCCAGTGATCCATAACTGGTTCAACAAAGGCCATGGTTTGTGCTGTCCTGCCTGTGGGAAGCGCAAATAAAAGATCCCTTGCTGCCTGTGGCGACAGCGGGTTTCCTCTAAAAAAAACAGTGTCAGAATGACCATATGTTTGACGTCCAATAGCCGATGATAAGATTAAAAATCAATGTACTCTAGTGGCGTCGTTAAATAAAATAAACTTTACTTTATTTTTCATCCCGCATAACATACTCTGAGAGTTGGCCAGAAATTCCAGCTTCTACATCAGTATCAAAACATTGTGCCGAATTTACAAAGCCTGTTTTTCTTAAACGCAGGTGTAGTTGCACGCGTGTAAAAGAAACAAATAGGCTTCGTAAATTCGGCCCATTGACTTTAGCTATTACACTGAAATCTCTCAAAACCGGACCCTCTGTATACTGGAGTTCCCCCAAAACCGGCCCCTCTGTATACTGGATTTCCCTCAAAACCGAACCCTCTGTATACTGGAGTTTCCTCAAAACCGGACATTTTTACAGTCCCTTTTTACAAAAAAGTACATAATTTAACCTCTCTAAACTGGATACCTCTTAAAACCGGACATATTAATTGGTCCTGAGCGTGTCCAGTTTAATTTATTTATATATTTGCATTCAAATTATATTTTTGTCTTATATTTGCATTTAAAATACATATCAAAAACGTTAAAACGAAGGAAGGTGTGTGATCTAGGTTTGTCTGTAGAAGGTTCGCCTTGTGTACGGTGGGCGTAGGATCGAACCCCGTCACAAGATCCATTCTCTGTTTTCTTTTCTTTTTTCATCACAACTAATTAGGAAATACACAGGCAGGCGAGTAGGAAGCAGACACTGGCTATGTGTTTGTAGGGGGCAAGCTAAGTGCAGGCAACTTGCAAGTAAAATATATTAAGCAGATGTGTATAGATAGATCGATGGAGGGTCATTACTATAAGTTATACCTGTACAGTTTCAAGACATGTTAGTATTGGCGTTCTTTTAAGTTAGAACTTTGAAGTATGAACTTGGTCAGTTAGATGGTTAATATCGTAAACAACAATTTGACACTTTGAAAGTTGAAGAAAAGTGGAATTATTGGACAAAACTAGTTTATGTTTCAGAATTATTTATCGGTACATTATATTGCAGAATATATAGAATTGATTTACAAATGTATTATGTTAATATTTATAATATTAATACGTATGAGACCTTTTTATAATACATCATCTATTGTATTCAAAATTACCACAAATTTGACATCCAATAGCCGATGATTAATAAATCAATGTGCTCTACTGGTGTCGTTAAACAAAACAAACTTTCTTATATGTTTATTTTATCGATATGTATTAGTTTTATTTTGTATAATGTATATCGTGTGGTGAAATAAAAAATAAATAAACAAATGCATATAAATAATTTAAAAAACCAAAAAACATTTAAATGTATTGTTAGCTACTTTTAATGTTACTGACACTCATACTCGTATGGTATTTCGAATTATTAAATTCCGCATTTTGACAAATTGTTCTTTTATAACTGATCGTGTTATTTATATACTAGTAGTATTAAAAATAATGTGAACAAATAACAAGCATGGTCACTGGCCAGTATTATATTGATAGTTCAACTCCACATAACGATATGTATATATAGGAAAACCACCCATTGAGGCTGAGCCATGTGAAGCTAATATAAGACTGACATCAATAATGCCATTGTGTGTACACAAGCTGTCACTGCTACAAGATAGGCGTCTTAGAAAATCGATTATGTGAACACACAGCCGTAATGTTTATGCATATGAAAATGCCAGTGCATGACCTACGACATTAGATTTGTTGGGTTTTAAAATAAATGCGTAGTTATTTCTTTATTTCTTTATTTCTTTCTTTCTTCATTATTAATATTGTTATCATAATTTATTTATTTATTTATTATTATTATTATTATTATTATTATTATTATTATTATTACTACTATTAATGTATTATTTTTATATTGGGAAGTTGCATCTAAGATTTAAGTAAAAAGAGTTCCTAAAATAAAACAAAAATAAATAAAGAAAACGAAGAAAAAAGACCAAACAACAAACACAACATTAAGGCCATACAAATATTCTTGGTTTTGGTTTGCTTTTAAATGTGGGTTGACTGGGCGGATTACATTATATATATATCAGAAAACAAATACGCACAGATAGTTATTAATCATTTGTGGATGACTGAATAATACGCAAGATAATGTATGTTTCTGTGGTTTTGTTCGTTAAAGTTTTTAAAAGGGGGTGATTCTTCTTTTCAACTTTGGCCAAATTCCGTTTGATAGTTTCCAGTCAGTGTCATTTGTTAATCTTATTATGTGAAATTATCCCGTATGAATTAACGGATACGCACAAGTAAGTTTCACAGTTTAAGGAAGGAAGGAAATGTTTTATTTAACGACGCACTCAACACATTTTATTCACGGTTATATGGCGTCGGATCTATGGATGATGACCACACAGATGTTGAGAGAGGAAACCTGCTGTCGCCACTTCATGAGCTACTCTTTTTGGTTAGCAGCAAGGGATATTTTATATGCATCATCCCACAGACAGGATAACATAAACCACGGTCTTTGACATACCAGTCGTGGTGCACTGGCTACAGCGAGAAATAGACCAATGGGCCCACCGACGGGGATCGATCCCAGACCGACCGTACATCATTTCACAGTTTAAATGCAAAGTACGTTGTGTCGAGTGATTCATTGGGGCTTACCAATTACTATTCACAGTTTAAATGCAAAGTACGCTGTGTCGAGTGATTCATTGGGGCTTACCAATTACTATTCACAGTTTAAATGCAAAGTACGTTGTGTCGACTGATTCATTGGGGCTTACCAATTACTATTCACAGTTTAAATGCAAAGTACGTTGTGTCGACTGATTCATTGGGGCTTACCAATTACTATTCACAGTTTAAATAAGCTAACCCCCCAAAAAACAAAACAAAAACAGCAACAACAACAAACAGACCCACCAACCACATAATAAATAACAGAAAATAGTAAAACATAATCTGAACTGTAAAACCATTAATATTTTCAGAACCGTATTTCTGCACAAGCAAGAGTCAAAAGGATGTCTTAATAATAACATAACTGCTCCAATAAATCACTGTCAGTTTTTGTAAGTTACGCATATATATATATATATATATATATATATATATATATATATATATATATATATATATAATGTTATTTGTATTTATTTACATGTATTTTAATGTTATTAATATCTTCTTTGTGTGTGGGTGGGGGTGATTTGGGGGGTGGCGGGGGTTGGCGGGGTGGATGGAGAGAGTAAATCGTTATCTGTAATCACACACAATCACTGTGTCTAAACTGTGTCTACATTTTATATTTTTAATGACAGAAAATAAAATAAAACAACTTTAATTAGTGGATCTATATATACTTGTTTTAATTAATATAATTTAAAAGGGTATGTATCATCATGACATGTCAGTATTTACATTTAATGTCTGTTAACGGACATATACTTATCATTAAGCACATCACTTTAGTCATACTGTTACCCAGTTAACGTGTCTGGAAACGAACGAGAAAGTGAGTATTTATGGCCTAATCAAGTATAACGGATACATTTTTTTGCAAGGAAAGATAAGATTTGTTAATGGAAAAGGGTTGTGACAAGGGATATGATTCCTCCTCCCCACCCCCTATTGTAAGCTACAGGATGTGCAGTACAATTCTTCCTTCTCCCCATCCCCTATTGTAAGCTACAGGATGTGTAATACAATTCCTCCTTCTCCCCATCCCCTATTGTAAGCTACAGGATGTGCAATACAATTCCTCCTTCTCCCTATCCCCTATTGTAAGCTACAGGATGTGTAATACAATTCCTCCTTCTCCCCATCCCCTATTGTAAGCTACAGGATGTGCAATACAATTCCTCTTTCTCCCCATCCCCTATTGTAAGCTACAGGAGGTGCAATACAATTCCTCCTTCTCCCCATCCCCTATTGTAAGCTACAGGAGGTGCAATACAATTCCTCTTTCTCCCTATCCCCTATTGTAAGCTACAGGATGTGCAATACAATAAAACAAAAATAAATATGTGAACATACCTTTCTAACAGGACATTCCTTGTATTGTTCTGCTATTAGAGTCAGACACTGCACGAATCCATCATCGCAAAAAGGACTGTTGTAAAAATCGGTCATTTTTTTAGAAAACAAAGATGGCGGATCTTCCGGTAAACACCATTCTGCCACGGGACATTGATCGGCGAGTCGAGTGATGACGCCATTTGAGAACATTTTAGAATACACCATCTCCACCGACTTGTTGCCGTTCAGATAGACTTGAAATGCTTCCGGAAGAATACAAAACTTGTCTAACGATATGCTCGTGAAACAGTTTTGCTTCGTTTTGTTCCTATTGTCAGAGCTAGGGTTAGCGTTTGCGGTTGTTGCAGCTGATCCGGAAGATGACGTAGGTGGGTTTTGTCCTCCAGTGACTGCATTTGCCGTGGTGTTAGCTGGCGATGGTGTTGAAGTCACCTGGGCAGACTGAAGCGTCGTGGTCACATTGCCAGACTGGGGCGTCGTGGTCACATTGCCAGAATGGGGCGTCGTGGTCAAATTGCCAGACTGAGGCGTCGTCGTAGAGTTGCCCGATGATTGAGAAGGGGCTGTTGTGATAGTTAGATTTGTAGAAGGAGTCGTGGTATTTCCTGCACTATTATTCGCGGAGTTTTGATCTCCGTTCAGGGTTTCGTTGTTATTTTGTTGCGTCTGGTTCCCAGATACTGTCGACTGGTCTGTGTTAGACGTCGAATTATTCTCAGCAGGAGGTGGCCCCTTTTTCTCACTACTGCCAAAAATACTTGACAGGAGACCCTTCAGCCAACTCTTAGTCTTGGCCGTGCTATCACCTCTTCGCTGAATTCTGGTGTCTGCTACCGTTACACCAATTAGCATGATAGTCAAGATAACAATAGACAAACAGGTAGTCCTCATGGTCAGGATGTTTGTATTGTATTAATGTAACAAACAAATACTTGGTATATATTTCCGATTATTTTTCTAGGCTGGTTGGTAGAACCTTTGATCCGTATATGGTTCTAGGTGTATCACATCGTTGACTCAAGCATACAATAAATCCATAGCAGTCATGTATGATTCATAACGACAGAAGACAAGTTGTGGGTAGAGTTAAACCTTGTAACGTAAACTGGGAATAAATATATGCATAAAAAGTTTCAAAAATGTAAAGTTCACTGAAGTAGTATTTACACAGGTGCCGTTAGCTTCGGTGAAGTGGTATTTACTCGGGTGCAGCGATTAAGCAATGTCTAACACACATCATCATGCTTTCTACCGATGTCTAGAAACTCCGTGCAACATATGGTCAAGATTGATTTTCACCGACGTGAATACATAGACGTTAAATGAAGTAGAATTTAAAGCTATTGACTTCAACAGATGTTTCGTTTTGGTAAAGATACGTATTAGATGTTATTAAATAAAACATTGGATTCCATTATATTTATTTATATGGTTGTCGTTTTCAGTGAGAGATGACCTGGTTCGACGAAAGGGATGTTAGACATCCATGTTAAATGGAGTAGAATTTTAAATTATTGATGTGTATGTTAGATGTTTAGCGATTCTACGGTACATTGAGTAATTAGCAACTATTGAATAACAAGCATATGTCAATTGCACTATAATTTAGATGAGGTCGACTTGCTAGGAGTTTCGTCATGTAAGTCAATACTGTTATTATTTATCAAAATGGTTTCCTTAATTTTGAAAAAAAGTGGACATTATGCAATATTTATTATTTGTGGCTGCCATTTGATAATACTATATGTAATTAACATTTGACTAACACAGTCTCTCTCTCTCTCTCTCTCTCTCTCTCTCTCTCTCTCTCTCTCTCTCTCTCTAAACTATATATATATATATATATATATATATAATATATATATATATATATAATATATATATATATATATATATATATATAATACTAAACGGGCTTGCCTGTCATACAATTTTTATGAATGGAGTGGACAGTTTTGTAATCTAACGAGCGAAAGCGAGTCAGATACCAACACTGTTCACGAGTTTCATAAAATTGGTATGACAGGCAAGCCCGTTTAGTATTATATATATAATATATATATATATATAGTATATATATATATATATATATATCTTACACTGGTGTGTAATAACAACTGGTAACATTTGTTAAACAAGAATTAGATAATTGTTAATATTAAAGTCACAGACCCTAGTTTTTAAACGCTACGACGTATTTTTCACTATTAGAGCCGTTTGAAATCAGGCATTACTCACATTTATTGTTTAGAATATCCATTTCCGAACACCCGAAGTGAAGAAGAAGAAGGAAATGTTTTATTTAACGACGCACTCAACACATTTTATATGCGGTTATATGGCGTCGGACATTTGGTTAAGGACCACACAGATATTTAAGGGAGAAAACCCGCTGTGGCCACTTCATGGTCTACTCTTTTCGATTAGCATCAAAGGATTTTTTTATATTAGTCTGTTTGCCAAACCCTCATTTTTAGCTGAACCTTGCAGTTCGGTACCCACAATTGTTCTTTGTGGTTTTTGCACCTTTGATGGGTACTGATTGAGAATCCAGGGGGTGTAAACTTTGCACCCTTGAGCATTTTAAAATATCCGAGGTGGCGTCCGAGATGGCTACCAAAACATATAAATTGCAATATCTCGAATACTACATCACCTAGAATAAATATTTTGAGGCCTATGACTGGATTTTAGGGGCCAAGGAATTCAGTTTTTTAAATGCCCTTTGCTAATCAAAGCATTGCATCATTATCTAAATCCAGATGGCCACCAATATGACTGTTAAACATGAAAATAGTTACATGTACTTCCTTGGAAATATTGGAAATAGCCAAAACAATAATGTCAATGATTGGACAATATGTGTCATAATATTAATTTATAACAACATTGTGCTAAATAGGACATTACACAATCATTTAAATCCAAGATGGCCACCAAAATTGTAACCGTGACAAAAAATAACCATATATTACTTTCTAAATCAACCGTAACATAGTTTTTTTTTAGGGAATGTCCTAGTTAAGAATAGGTTGTTATCAATTAATGTTATTACCACTAAAGCCCAATGAGAGACATCCAAAGTTTTGGCTTACGTGAGAAATTACCATTTTCATGTTTTGGCAGCTATAGTGGTGGCCATCTTGGACTTAAATGATGATGTAATGCCTTGATTACCAAGTGATAGTTATAACTAAATTCCTTGATCCCTAAATCCCAGTCACAGATCTCAAAAATTATATTCTAGGTGATGTAGTATCCGAGATACTGCCAGTTCAATGTTTTTGCAGCCATCTTGAATATTTCAAAATGCTGAAGGGTGCAAACTTTGCTCACCTCGAATCCTCAATCAGCACCTTTTCAAGATGTGAAAATCGCAAAGAACAATTGTGGTTACCGAGATGCAAGGTTAACTGCCCTGGCAAACAGACTATATGCACCATCTCAGAGACAGGATAGCGCATACCACGGCCTTTGATGTACCAGTCGTGGAGCACTGGCTGGAGCGAGAAATAGCCCAATGGGCTCACTGACAGGGATTGATCCCAAACTGACCGCGCATCAAGTGAGCGCTACGTCTCGCCCCACTCGAAGTGTTTCTGGTCATCCTGATGTTTGTAATACCGCATGCATTTTTCATAGTTATAAAAACGTATGTACCTCTGAGGAGTAACGTTTGTGGAGACGAGTTCTGGTAATTTTTCAGAGAATTTCTCCGTTTTAACGTTTCAGACTCTTGTTTTACTCTAGCTTAACTTTGTACGGACTGTGTTACAGGTTTGTAGATTAACCAAAGTTAGGTTTCATGTTCACTGAGTGAGACTTTGGGCTGCACCTTGAAAGGTTTTCTAAATCATGGTAAGTGTAAAGTTAGAAACCTTACACAATTAAATAATTTGCATCCTGTATATCATGCTCATAAGTGTTATAGGCAGGTTCATTATTATTATTCGGTTTAGAAGTATTTACAAATAACAGTGCACGATGTTGTGTGTGTCTATGTCTGTGTGTCTGTCTGTCTGTGTGTGTGTGTGTGTGTGTGTGTGTGTCTGTATGTGTATGTGTGTGTGTGTGTATCTGTGTGTGTGTGTGTGTGTTTATGTGTGTGTGTGTGTGTGTGTATTTGTGTGTGTGTGTGTCTGTGTGTATGTGTGTGTGTGTGTGTGTGTGTGTGTGTGTGTGTGTGAAAGAGTGTATGTGTGTCTCTGTGTGTGTGTGTCTGTGTTTGTATGTATGTGTGTATGTATGTGTGTGTATGTGTGTGTATGTGTGTGTGTGTATGTGTGTGTCTGTGTGTGTGTGTATGTGTGTGTGTCTGTGTTTGTGTGTGTGTATGTGTATGTGTGTCTGTTTCTGTGTGTGTGTGTGTGTGTGTGTGTGTGTGTGTGTGTGTGTGTGAGTGAGTGTGTATAAGGAGCTTATACCTGCATGAAACATGAAAAATGTCACTTGTAGAATGCAGACACTTCCGTTTTAGGACATCTAGTTTTGAAATGTCTTACGGAATCATGCTACAGAAAGCCTTTAGAATTTACGTACACGCGTTACTGAGGGAGTTAAGCCAGGTCAGCCAAATTTGAAAATACATAGTCCTGCATTGTCACTTGTAAATAATGAATACTAAAATAATTTATTTCTGTTACTCATATCCATGATATTTGCAACTGTAATTATTTGATTGGAACGTATCGCTGTTCATTGTAACTATTTTTTTTTTTGATCCATCAGTTTGGTATTTGACTGTGTTGTTTGTACATATTCAGCGACTCTTAGGTGCAAATTCCATTTGTGTGTAATCTATATGCATAGATACGCTCACATGTTCGGAGAGGCATAAAGGGAATCGACTCAACCTATTTGTACAGAAAGTGATTGCATACGGGTTACGAACAATGGGAATTTACGCCTTATGCATAAACGTGTGGAAATATAGGGTAAGTACACTGTTAGTCTCGAACTATTAGCTGTGTAATTCTGGAGCCTTAAATGTCCTATGTCTGAGACGAAATTACAATATTTAGTTATTTTCACATTTATTTCTAATAAATAACTACAAATTAATCAATCGCACGCAAAATATATCCATAATTAACATTAGAATATATATATATATATATATAAATATATATATATATATATATAGATAGATAGATAGATAGATAGATAGATATAGATATAGATATATATATATAGATATATATATATATATATATATATATATATATACATATATACATATATACATACATACATACATCTGCCCACTGTTTCATGCACGTAAGCGGGGTCGACCGCGTAGATTGTAGGCCCCATGCATGTGGTTGAGTTAAAGAGCATCCTTTTTATGGATGCCTCAATAGCTCAGAGCGCATCGTGGTTAGTCTTGCAATTTGCGGGCGATTCGGTGCCACAGGTTCGAGTCCCAGCAACGGCATGGGACAATTTGTGAGGCCAGAAAGGATTTAATTATCCCCTGCGCCAGTGCGTTAATATCTATGTATGTAACAGTCAACCTCGACATATATACAATATATAGATATTCATACATCAATACATACTAGCCAGTGCCAGATCTGCCCACTGTTTCATGCACGTAAGCGGGGTCGACCGCTTAGATTGTAGGCCCCATGCATGTGGTTGAGTTAAAGAGCATACTTTTTATGGATGCCTCAGTAGCTCAGAGCGCATCTTGCAATTTGCGGGCGATTCGGTGCCACAGGTTCGAGTCCCAGCAACGGCATGGGACAATTTGTGAGGCCAGAAAGGAGTTAATTATCCCCTGCGCCAGTGCGTTAATATCTATGTATGTAACAGTCAACCTCGACATATATACAATATATAGATATTCATACATCAATACATACATACATACATACATACATACCCATTGCTAACTTTTCGGACCCATTCATAAGCGACTTTTAATTAATCCTGGCCGGATAACGACGTTTGTTAATTGAAACAATTCGTATTCACATTGGGGGTTTTTTCTGTGATAATGAGAAATATCCGTTTAAAATTGGGCATGTTTGATGATAATGTCGCACCTCGCGTATCTTTTGTTTCCTTAGTATATATATATATTAATCTTGCACTGGCCGACATGAAGGGTTTCCCGAATAATTTGTTTGTTTTGTCGATTGTCCGCAAAGAATTTTGGGTAAACGTAGTGGGTTGAATGTGTACGCATAAAAGTGACGTAACTACTTAATGTGTGTGAATGGAATTATTTAGTTATACATTTTATAGGCATATAGCTAAAGGTATAAACTTTATGTTTCAAAGCAAAAATAAATATATATATTTGCCGGTAACCCAATTATTGCAACTTTATCAAAACACATTTAAAAGACATTCTGGTGCATTTTGTTTTTTTTATCTCACGTACAAACCAGAAGCTGTACTCAGTGAATCGGTGTTTCTGGCCTCATTACCAGTGTTATGATCTCGAGAGCTTAAGAAAAGAAACTCGCTGCTGGCATATTCTATTTTGTACTTGTGCTAGATGTTCCACGCCTGAGTGGTCGTAGTATATATGCAATCTTGTGGGAACGTACACTGCATATGCCTCAGACTTTAACCATTTGACCTATCCTGTGAGAACGTGCATTGCATAATATGCCGCCTGACGAGTCCTTGTTGATACTAGTAAACAGTAAGTAAGCGCTAGGACTCGGTTTACTATGACATACGGAATAGTGTGTGCCCGGAACATATATCACACATATTAAAGTTTGTTTTGGTTAACGAAAACATTGATTAATTAATCATCGCATGCGCGTGTGCAGGAATGTATGCCGGGGGCGAGGGGTGGGGACATCTATATTATAACAAGCAAAGTTTATAAGGGGTAGAGTCATGCTTCAATATATTGAACAAAATAAGAAAATGTGTTTCAGCTCCCCCACCCACCAACACACACCCTGCATCGTCTATTGGATGTCGCACATTTTGGTAATTCTGACACATAGTCTTCAAAGAAGTCCGCTACATTTTTCATTAGAACACTTATTTGTAAATCTTCCACTGATATTTATGCATGCCAGCCTCTGGCATCCTAAAGGGGGCGGGACGTAGTTCAGTGGTACATCGCTCGCTTGATGCGCGATCGATCTAAGATCGATTCCCGTCGGTGGGCCCACTGCGCTATGTCTGGTTCCAGCCAGTGCTCCCCAACTGGTGTAACAAAGGCCGTGGTATATACTATCCTGTCTGTGGGATGTTGCATATAAAAGATCCCTGGCTGCTAATCGAAAAGAGTAGCCCATGAAGTGGCGATAGCGCGTTTCCTCTCTCATATCTGTGTGGTCCTTAACCGTATGTCCGACGCCAATTAACCGTATATAAAATATGAGTGCGTCGTTAAATAAAACATTTTATCCCTTCCTTCTTGGCATCCTAAATTACCACTTATGGTTTAAAAATAAAGAGATATACGGATATTTGTAGTCTCAAAGAGGACTTATTGTAAATATTTTTAGTTAACTTGTTATGTTGCATTCCAAAATGTGCCCCCAAAATGAATTATTTTGGGTGCATATTTGACAATGTTCATACCCATACAAACCACACCCAAGCGGGAGTTGGCGGATATGACGCATATATTTATGGATTACTTTGCTCATCAAACCTTACAAAAATACTCATTTGAATAAAGGTTTAGCTGTTCAGTTTTACACAAAATCTGCTTCCTTGAAACTTAGCCAAACTGAAGAAGACGTCCACTGAAGTGATTCGATCCCTCGACCAAACACTTCATGTGAGCGCTTTACCGACTGCCCTAGATCAAAACCTTCACATACGGCTGTTCGTAACAAAACTGTCTTAAGCTATGTCATTACAACGCATTTTATAGCCTACGACCGTTGTACGATTGTGGTAATGTTAAGATGGCTTCAAAAATCGGGGACCAGGTGGTTAAGCCATCGGACTTAAGGCCGGTAGGTACTGGTTTCGCAGCCTGGTACCGGCTCCCACTCAGAGCGAGTTTTAACGACTCGTTGAGTAGGTGTAAGGCCACTACACTAATTTCTATCTAACTAACAACTAACCACTAGCCCTCTGTCCTGAACAGAAAGCCCAGAAAGTTGAGGTGTGTTCCCAGGACAGCGAGGTTGAACCTTAATTTGATATATGCACGAAAGTATACATTAATGAATCAAGTTGTACTGGGAGAGGAGAGGGGAGTACGTAGCGCATGCCCAGTAAGTGGTAAAGTATACATTAATGAATCAAGTTGTACTGGGAGAGGAGAGGGGAGTACGTAGCGCATGTCCACTAAGTGGTAAAGTATACATTAATGAATTAAGTTGTACTGGGAGAGGAGAGGGGAGTACGTAGCGCATGCCCAGTAAGTGGTAAAGTATACATTAATGAATCAAGTTGTACTGGGAGAGGAGAGGGGAGTACGTAGCGCATGTCCACTAAGTGGTAAAGTATACATTAATGAATTAAGTTGTACTGGGAGAGGAGAGCGGAGTACGTACGTAGCGCATGCCCACTATGTGGTAAAGTATACATTAATGAATCAAGTTGTACTGGGAGAGGAGAGGGGAGTACGTAGCGCATGCCCAATAAGTGGTAAAGTATACTGTGACGGAAAATGCTCTTATCTGTTCGCCTGTGGCGATGTTAATTGTTTTAGAGGGCTGTGTGTAGCTTGGTTACGTAATACCTCCGCGCGACCGTACCCCCTAATACACACCGAGACCAGGTGTGGAGGCCATGTGGAGAGTGGTAACGTAATATCCCCCGCGCGACGGTGGTAGAGCTGCGTCGTAATACACACCCAGATCAGGTGTGGAGGCCATGTGGCCAGTAGTTACGTAATACCTCCGCGAGTTCTGTTTTACGACCTTGTATTCCTAGCGGAATGGCGACAGCTAGTCTGACCATCTAGAAAATATTCCGTCTTGGTCGCTGTGGAAATATTACATGATAGGGGGAGTACCGCGATGTGCCCCCAGGCGATATTCGGTTTTGTAATAAATAGCTAGGTTTTAGATATATCGGGGGAAAACTTTGGAAGGCTGCTGGTGAAAGGACGTCGTCCATTGAACGAAATATGTAAGTTCAGTCCGGACGTGGTAAATATATTTTTCTGCTCTGTTGTAATAACCTTGATGTGATTGATGTGACTTTAAATATTTTAATACTGTATTATACCAATATTATTTAGACAGTGTTTCCGGTAATCTGACGAAGTAAATTGTAGGCTTCACTGTCCAAAATATTAAAGCTTAGCCGGTCATCCTAGAGGACCTAGGTAAACTGTAGGTTATTGTCTTTATTGTGATAGGTACCAGTATTAATTCTGTATTACAAGGTTACTGAATGAGTAGTTAAGGATTAATTAACAATTAACCAGTTAGGAATAGAGTTGTAATTCCTTTATTAATTAAGTTCCCCTGGCAGCGTTTCTCAATCATCACACGTGTGTGTGTGTGTTGTATCACGGTGAAGTGATTAGAATATTGTGTAAACTAGACACCTAGTGATTAACTAATTAAGTGATTAGTTCTGGTTTGTTATATTTGTTGTTGTTAATTAACTACTGCGGCAAGTATATTTTTCAGCGTAAGGTTAATACAGATTCCAAAGTGTATTGTGTTTTGTTGTGTTTTCTAGTGAACTAAACGTGCTATATATATATATATATATATATATATATATATATATATATATATATATATATATATATATATATACTCTTCAAAAAAAGAAACGCAAAAGGGTACACAAATGGGTTATAACTCCGATTTTATGTTTCCTACCGGTTCATGCTTTGTGAATATAAGGTCATTGCATGTCCCAAACACATTCCCACGGTTACATTCGATAAAACGCAGCTACTGTACAATAAAGTTCCAAAAATGTGAATATTCGCAAAAACGCAGCCACGTGCAAACCATACCACTGCACGTGCGTTGTCTGCACGTGCAACATGAACACCGACAGTATAAAAGTGCAGGGTGTTCGCTTGCCTGGCCTCTGTATCTGGCCGACAGTTGACAATCCAGAACATGCCACGTCTCAGTGAACCGCAGAGAAACAATGCCATCGGCCGACTATACGCAGGCGAATCCAGAACGGCCGTTGCCAGGGCATTCCATGTGTCCCCAAGCACCATCTCCAGACTGTGGGACCGTTACCAGCAACATGGATCAACACGTGACCTCCCTAGATCCGGTCGACCACGGGTCACTACCCCCGGGCAGGACCGCTACATCCGGGTACGCCACCTTCGGGAAACGATTGACTACTGCCACCTCCACAGCCGCAGCAATACCAGGTTTGCGCAGGATATCCGACCAGACCGTACGGAACCGCCTACGGAGGTAGGAATTCGTTTACGTCCAGTTCGAGGTGTCATCTTAACACCAAAACACCGTCGACTCCGACTGCAGTGGTGCCAGATTCATCGACAATGGCCTCAACTGCGATGGAGACAGGTGTGGTTCAGTGACGAGTCCCGATTTCTGCTCCGACGTCATGATGGAAGATGTCGCGTGTATAGGCGTCGTGGTGAACGTTATGCGGCAAACTGCATGCAGGAAGTGGACAGATTCGGCGGGGGTAGTGTCATGGTGTGGGCAGCCATCTCACACACTGGCAGAACTGACCTGGTCCACGTGCAGGGCAACCTGAATGCACAGGGCTACATTGACCAGATCCTCCGGCCACACATCGTTCCAGTTATGGCCAACGCCAACGCAGTGTTCCAACATGACAACGCCAGGCCTCACACAGCACGTCTCACAACGGCTTTCCTACAGAACAACAACATTAATGTCCTTCCTTGGCCATCGATATCACCGGATTTGAACCCAATTGAGCATCTATGGGACGAGTTGGACCGACGCCTCCGACAGCGACAACCACAGCCCCAGACCCTGCCCGAGCTGGCAGCAGCCTTGCAGGCCGAGTAACCATCCCCCGGACGTCATCCGTACTCTGGTTGCTTCAATGGGCAGGCGGTGCCAGGCAGTTGTCAACACACGCGGAGGCCACACCCGGTATTGACTCCAGATGACCTTGACCTTGGTGGTGTGTCCTATCACTTACTCACAATGGACTAGAGTGAATTGTGAACAATCCTGCAACATTTGGTAATTATCGGACTCACCATTCAATAATTAAATCAATTCTCCAAATGTTACGACAATGTGGTTTTTGCGTTTCTTCTTTTGAAGAGTATATATATATATATATATATATATATATATATATATATATATATATATACTTTATATAAGATCTTATCTCTGATATACCTAGAGCCGAGCCACTCGGGTATTGGATTGCCCGATACAGAGAGATCTAATAGATATACAGTTAGGAGAGATATTTGGAAAATCGTGTTTTATTCAGTTACGAGTATTATAGGATCCCCGTGACAGGAGTAAAAATTGGGAGCTCGTCCGGGATCTGAAAGGGGACATGCATATTTAAAAGGTATTGTTTGTAAATGGGGGCTTTATCAATTATTTTTACCATTTACCAGAAGTAGCAACGTTGTTCACTAGAAAATTAATTAATAATAAGTACGTCATATCTAAACATGGATAAGAATTTGCTGGATAGGCCTACGCTCAGTGTAGTGTAGATTAAGCGAGCACGTAAGGCCGAATTAGTTGAAATCGCGGGTGAGCGAGAAATTGATTTAACATCAGGTAAAACATTAGGTGATATAAAGACAATTATTATCCAGGAGGTTTTTGGTGATAGGCCTGTTATGGAAGACAGTGAGATTGTTCCAGAGATAGAGATAAATGAGTTAAGTGTGGAACAACAATTAGCTTTTAAAAAACTTGAGTACGAAAGAGAAGAACGTGCATTAGATAGAGAGAGAGAGAAAGAAAGAGAAGAGAGAGAGAAGAGAGAGAGAGAGAGAGAGAGAGAGAGAGAGAAGAGAGGGATAGAGAGAAAGAAGATAGAGAGAGAGAGAGAGACAGAGAGAGAGAGAGAGAGAGAGAAGAGAGGGATAGAGAGAAAGAAGATAGAGAATGAGAAGATAGAGATAGAGAAAGAGAAGAGAGGGATAGAGAGAGAGAGAGAGAGAAAGAGAAGAGAGGGATAGAGAATTCCAGTTAGCAAAATTAAAAGTGGAACATGAGTTAAAATTGAATACTGAAGAAGTTAGACGAGAAGCAGGAAATGGGTTTAACATGTCGGAGGTTTATAGATCAGTGCCTGTATTTGACGACCAGGAGGTAGATTTGTTCTTCCAACTTTTTGAACGGGCCACCAAGCAGCTAAATTGGCCTCAGTCTAAGTGGACATTGTTAGCCATGTCTAAGTTTAAGGGGAAGGCTAGCGTAGCTTATAATTCAATGAGTGATGAGCGAGCAAGTCAGTACGACCTAGTTAAGGCTGCAGTGTTGAGGGCTTATGAGTTACGACCTGAGGATTATCGTTTACGGTATAGCGAGTTGAGGAAAACGCAGGGTCAGTCTTATAGTGAGTTCGTGGCTAAGAAGGCAGGGATGTTTGATAAATGGGTGGTTTCTCATCAGGTAGAGTCATATACCGAGTTACGGGAGTTGTTGATCTTACAGGACATTAAAAATGGATTACCAGTTAGCTTACGTATTCATTTAGAGGATCGTGATATAAAAAAAATAGAGGAGGCAGGCATAGTGGCAGATGATTACGTGTTAATACACAAAGCTCAGGCAGTACAGGGTAACTCTATACAACAGGGTGATAACAAGAAATTTCAGCCAGGTTTTTCCCGGGAAAGTAACTATCGGGGAGAGTCATCTAGTTGGTCAGCTAGTCAGGCAAGGAATGCACCTGGTGGGCAAAGTAAGGATAAGCCTGCATTATCAGCCAATGCACGAACTTTTCGTCCACATTGCAGTTATTGTGAAAAGGATAACCATCTTGTCGGGGACTGTTTTAAAAGGAAACGCGATAATGCGCAAGTGGTCGGTTTAGTGAAGTCAGCTCCGTTAGCGAGCGAGTTAATGGTTAGTCCCATGGCAGAGAAAGTAAACCCGTATGTGTCCACTGGTATGATTTGTGATGTCAAACAAGAGTTGTGTCCTAAGGCAATATCAGTCTATCGAGATACAGGGTGTAGCCAGTCACTTATCACGTCAGATTGTTTAGCTGGTATAGAGAATTCAGATACAGGACGTAGTTTGGCCTTAACCTCGGTTACTGGAGAAAATATGGTTGTCCGGTTACATAACGTTTTCTTGTGTTCGAAGTTTGTGACGGGACCAGTCATTATGGGTGTTGTGAAGGACTTGCCTGTTGAAAACATTGGAGTTTTGTTGGGTAACGATTTGACTAGTCAGTGTTGCCAGCCGCAACGTGACCCAGTGTTAATTGAAGACAGCCCTTTACCCATAGAAGAGTGTGAGGTTGATGAGATTAAATATCCTGCGGGTGTAATGATTAGGGCTATGGCCAGAAGGGTAGCACGAGACCCAGAGGAAAATTGTGATTTGTCTGATACGTTTGTGAGCCATGAAATTGAAGTGGATGAGGTTATCAGTAAAATGGTAGATAAGTCAACTGAGGAACTAAATGTGGTGGAACCTGTTGATCTCCCGCAGAGTGGAAATGAACCAGTGGTGTTTGATAGAGGGGCCTTACCTTGTAATAGACAAGAGTTAATTCTAGAGCAGGGGGCTGATCCAAATTTGTTGGCAGCTCGCACTACTTTGTTAACTGAGGGTGAGATGGAGGATCAGATGTCAGGTTATTATATGGACAAGGGAGTATTAATGAATAAGAAAGTTAGAGATAGGAGGTGGCAGGCGACCGAACCAGCTAGGAAGCAGCTGAGCCATGCTCAGAGCAAAATAAAATCAGTGTTTGATAGGAAGGCTAGGAGTCGGGAATTTAAACCAGGTGATAAGGTGCTGCTGTACCTTGCCATTAAACGGGGTTCATTACAGAACCGGTATTTCGGTCCCTATGTTGTGCACAAACGAGTTAATGAGACAGGGTATGTGATAAACACTCCTGCAAGGCTTAGGAAAAGAAGGTATTGTCACATCAATTTGCTAAAAGGTTATTTTGACAGACTGCCAGATAGTTCCAGTGTTACCTGTCCAAATTGAGAGTCACTCAATTTCATGTGATGACGTGAAGACTGCAGAGATCAAATTAACCAACAGCCAGATTCTAGCAGAGTTGAGCCCCCAGCGCGCAGAGCTGGCTACATTGATACAAGACAATGTTTCCATTTGTCAGGACCTTCCAACGGTTACCAACACCCTAATCCAGGATGTGCGCTTGGAACCCAACGCTACACCGATTCGACAGCATGTCTATCGGAGAAAACCTGGAAAACGTGCGACACTGAAAAAGAAGGAAACGAAGTTCCAGTGGTCAGATGAATGCGAGAAGTCATTCAACCGTCCTAAGAAGATGCTCGCCTCGTCTCCCGTGATGGCAGCACCAGACTACCGAATGCCTTTCAAGCTGGCTGTGGATGCCAGTGACGTGGGAGCTGGAGCTGTGCTGTTCCAGGAAGACGAAAATGGACTGGACCATCCTGTAAGTTTCTTCTCCAAAACGTTTGACAAACACCAGGTGAACTATTCCACTATAGAGAAGGAAGCTTTGGCCATGGTACAAGCTCTGAAGCATTTTCAGATATTCGTGTAATCGGCATTGCATCAAGTGGTTGTCTTTACGGACTATAATCCGCTTACTTTCATTCACAGAATGAAAGCCACCAACCAGAGTTTTGAGATGGAGTCTTCTTCTGCAGGAATTCCCAATTACCATTGAACATATCAAGGGCACATCCAATGTAATCGCTGATGCCCTGTCCCGAAGTTGAACTTTATGATAATTTGTTGACGTTCTTGTTTTCTGTTTTGTTTTTATATATTTTATTGTATACCAGGGACTCAGAGACTCAGTGTGATTACTGGTAGTCACCTTATTACTATGTGTTATGAATGCCCGGATGCGTCGGTTAACGCACATTTTGTTTTAATGTAGTATATTTCCCTAATCCTAGGGTAGAGGAAATATCCTTTTTGGGGTGGGGGTGTGTGACGGAACATGCTCTTATCTTTTCGCCTGTGGCGATGTTAATTGTTTTAGAGGGCTGTGTGCAGCTTGGTTACGTAATACCTCCGCGCGACCGTACCCCCTAATACACACCGAGACCAGATGTGGAGGCCATGTGGAGAGTGGTTACGTAATACCCCCGCGCGACAGTGGTAGAGCTGCGTCGTAATACACACCCAGATCAGGTGTGGAGGCCATGTGGCCAGTAGTTACGTAATACCTCCGCGAGTTCTGTTTTACGACCTTGTATTCCTATCGGAATGGCGACAGCTAGTCTGACCATCTAGAAAATATTCCGTCTTGGTCGCTGTGGAAATATCACATGATAGGGGGAGTACCGCGATGTGCCCCCAGGCGATATTCGGTTTTGTAATAAATAGCTAGGATTTTAGATATATCGGGGGAAAACTTTGGAAGGCTGCTGGTGAAAGGACGTTGTCCACTGAACGAAATATGTAAGTTCAGTCCGGACGTGGTAAATATATTTTTCTGCTCTGTTGTAATAACCTTGATGTGATTGATGTGACTTTAAATATTTTAATACTGTATTATACCAATATTATTTAGACAGTGTTTCCGGTAATCTGACGAAGTAAATTGTAGGCTTCACTGTCCAAAATATTAAAGCTTAGCCGGTCATCCTAGAGGACCTAGGTAAACTGTAGGTTATTGTCTTTATTGTGATAGGTACCAGTATTAATTCTGTATTACAAGGTTACTGAATGAGTAGTCAAGGGTTAATTAAAAATTAACCAGTTAGGAATAGAGTTGTAATTCCTTTATTAATTAAGTTCCCCTGGCAGCGTTTCTCAATTATCACACGTGTGTGTGGGTGTTGTATCACGGTGAAGTGATTAGAATATTGTGTAAACTAGACACCTAGTGATTAACTAATTAAGTGATTAGTTCTGGTTTGTTATATTTGTTGTTGTTAATTAACTACTGCGGCAAGTATATGTCTCAGCGTAAGGTTAATACAGATTCCAAAGTGTTGTGTTTTCTAGTGAACTAAACGTGCTATATATATATATACTTTATATAAGATCTTATCTCTGAAATACCTAGAGCCGAGCCACTCGGGTATTGGACTGCCCGATACAGAGAGATCTAATAGATATACAGTTAGGAGAGATATTTGGATAATCGTGTTTTATTCAGTTACGGGTATTATAGGATCCCCGTGACATATACAGTAATGAATCAAGTTGTACTGGGAGAGGAGAGGGGAGTACGTAGCGCATGCCCAGTAAGTGGTAAAGTATACATTAATGAATCAAGTTGTACTGGGAGAGGAGAGGGGAGTACGTAGAGCATGTCCACTAAGTGGTAAAGTATACATTAATGAATTAAGTTGTACTGGGAGAGGAGAGCGGAGTACGTAGCGCATGCCCACTAAGTGGTAAAGTATACATTAATGAATCAAGTTGTACTGGGAGAGGAAAGGGGAGTACGTAGGGCATGCCCACTAAGTGGTAAAGCGCTCGGCTAATACGGTCTAGAGATCCCTGTCTGCGAGCCCATTGGGCTATTTCTCATCATCGTGTAACAAAGGTCATGGCACATACTATCCTGTATCCTGTCAATGGGGTGGTGCTTATAAAGATTTGTCGCTGCTAATCGAAGAATAGCCCATTGAGTGGCAGTAGCTGGTTTCCTCTCTCATTATTTGTATGATCCTTATATCCGACGTTTTAAAACCCGAAAGTGCATCTTTAAAAGAGCACAGGAACAAAATAAAAACATGATAATACAGTCAAAGACAAATTAATTGAAGATGGGTTTTTTTATTATGGTAATAAACACAATGATGTAGCACTAGTTATACAGACATAAACAAGAGCAGCAAACGTGGATCAAACAATATAAAGTGAGTTGGCTTGTTTTTAGGTGGGTTCAGATTGAGTGAGTTGGTTTTGGTTTTCGGTGTGATTTGAGTGAGTTGGTTTGTTTTCGGTGGGTTCTGAATGAGTGAGTTGGCTTGTTTTTTGGTAGATTCTGAATGAGTTGGCTTGGGTGTTTTTTTGGTGGGTTCTGAGTGAGTGAGTGAGTTGGTTTGTTTTCCGGTGGGTTCTGTGTGAGTTGGCTTGGGTGCTTTTTGGTGGGTTCAGAGTGAGTGTGTGATCGAATGAACCAATTAGTGATGAAAATATATAAGTTTAGTAAATAATATGTGGTCTCCCAAGGCTGGACCTAGCATAGTAACAGGGAGTCCATAGGAGGCGGCAAAGAAACATTATTGCATTAGGCCCAACACTACATGCATAAAAGGCATTTTCAAAAAAGAAAGAACGCTAGAAGCATATATATGTAAGACAAAATAACTAACCAGATATATTTATGATGAAATTTCATACAAGAGCCTCTAATACAACCTTAATTCAAAATACGATGACTCTTTAATACCCATTGAAACCAATAGCTTGAGTTCTATTTTGTTGTTAAGCTTTATTAATTTTCCAAATAATTTTATTTTAAGAGTCAAATTCTAGTTTATATGGGTTTTGTTTTTCATTCACTCATGTTCACAAACCAAGATATATTCCGGCTAGTATACTACGTTACAAAATGGTACCTTGGCGTGCGAAGATGGCATTCACTATAATTATTACGATGTGTTTACGTCCAACAGAGAATAACATGAGTAAAACCATAGAGGAAATCGCTGTCAGTCAGGATGAGAATTAGACAACTTGAAGAAATGATATCTGCTTCACAAGGTACATCTTTTGGGGCAAAAGTCCAGGAGTCCATGAAAGCGCAATAATGAACACCATAAACGCCTGAACACTGGTTTGACGAGTAACCGTGTCGATACTTCAGTGTACTTGTCATAATATGTCCAAAATGTCTTCAAGCATTGGCTTTACATTGAGATTCTTGCTACGACTCCACTACAAGAAAAGAACAAATAAATAAATGAACGCACGTACATGTATATATGAATGCACACAACCACGCACACACGAATGTCACACACACACACACACACACACACACATACATACATACATACATGGATGCCTCAATAGCTCAGAAGGTATTATGGCAAATCTGTAATTTGCAGGCGATTCGGTGCCATAGGTTCGCGCCCCAGCAATGGCATGGGACAATTTGTGAGGCCAGAAAGGATTTAATTATTCCATGCGCCTGTGCGTTAATATATATGTATGTAACAGTCAACCTCGACATACATACGATATATAGATATTCGTACATCAGTACATACATAGTCAAACCCGACATACATACCAATATATAGAGATAATCATACAGCACTACATACATTCTTGATACTGTTAACTTTCTTAGTATTTACCAATAATTTTCGGGGTTTTTTTTAATGTTAGTGGGTTTTTTACCGAGTGGACTTTTTTCCGTTGCCTCACTGTCTGCTAAATCTGTTTCTTGACTTATGTCAGTGTTCGGTGCTACCTCGCTCTCGTGTGGTTCCGTCTGGCGTTTCTGCAAACAATTCTCGACAACGTAATACTGAAGAAACGCTCGTGTACTGTTGTATCCCCGCTGAAAGATAAAATATTAACGTCTAGTAACCCGTTTTACGAAGTGATCCTAACGCTAAGATCGCTTGAATTGCTTATTACAGTACGGTAGCTACTGTATACATTACGGTGATCTTAGCGCTAAAATCGCTTCGTAAAACGGGTCCTTGTGAAACACATTTACTTTGGTATAATTTACATTCATTTCTCGGCAACTATTAAGATGATGACGACCAATAGATGTTTTGACGACTGTAATAAGACTTTAAATATATTTTTTCTAAATAAAATGTTTGTGGTTATATATTTAACGTATTTCTGTTCTTCTTTTTTATTTTCACTAGGTCAAACTTCATTTTAATTCTTAATATATAGTCTTCCGTACGTACAAAATTATTGGAATACCAAATCCAGTTTGGGCTACTCACAAATATTAGGACGATCAGAAACACATTGAATGTACAGACATTGATATTCTAAATAAGAAATAGATTTAATATGTGATAGGTCGTTACATTTAATTAGTCGAAAACATCGTACAATGCAGCAAACTCATGATAGCCCCTTTCAAGGGATAGACCCTAGTTTTTAAACACTACAACATATTTTTCACTATTAGAGCCGTTTATGATCACTGAAATCAAACATTACTTATATTTTATTCTTTAGATTATTCATTTCCGTTCCACCGAAGTGTTTCTGGTCATCCTGGTGTTTGTAGTACCACAAACTGCATTTGTCATATTTTTAAAAACGCACGTGCGTCTGAGAAGTAACGATTTATTGATTCGAATTCTAGTCTATTTTTAAGGATATTTTCTATTTTAACGTCACATACTCTTCTTTCACTCTGTTATTGTAAATTAACTAAACTTAGTGCCTATTTTTTTACGGGTTAAAATTAGGGTCTGCGCATTTAATATGGAAACAGGTTTATGAAGTGAAAACAATTATATGTTTACCTACGACGTACATTTATGTTGCATGTTTTAAATTTTTAAATGATTAGAGGAAGGCGTCCGAAATCGTAAATTATATTTAAGCGTAATGCGTATGCATATACGTACACATAAACCGGAATGCGGATTACCAACAAATACAATTCTTGCGCTGAAGTCTCCAGGGCTCGTGCTTATAAAACTTTTAGGGCCGATTTCATATGTCTGGGTTTCGAAACACCGGGTTATATCAAAACCTAGGTTTAACAATGGTTTACGTAAAACGCTGAAAAACCTGACCAAGACATACACCCGTGGTGTATTTCACATGTGTGTGTTTTACCCGTGTTTACAAAACCACGCTTTTTACATGGGTTACCTGCAGATTTGGAAAGGGACATAAGTGAGGAATAGCTTACACTTCATCACTTTGTAGTTGAAACTCGTTACCGGTGTATTATTAGCATTCGCGTTCGAGATGGAGGATTAGCTACTTCCTCCCCCCCCCCCCCCCCCCCCCCCCCCCCCCCCCCCCCCCCCAAATGTGGAGCAAACCTTCACATTCTGTCAAAAATGATGGACATATTTGGGAAAATGAGCTGGCCTGAAAACATTTCACCATGTATTTTCATCATTTTACTCACAATATTAGTTACAATCCATGTCAAATGCTTACGGAACCCTACATAGCTTTTGGTAATAATGCAAATATGAATAAACGTTTTGTTATTGGCATTTCCCTTTAATTCTAACATAATAATAAAACAACAAAAGATGGGACGCGTACGCCTGAGGGCACCGATATAATGTATGATCAAATTTTCAAAACTGTGGGCCTGTACCGCCTTGTTCCCCTTTTATTAAGACAAGACAAACACTAGTACTTCCTGTTTTCGTGCAGTTCATACACCATGAAGAAAATTTAATTTTTACTAATTTAATAAATAACTATATTTATTACCCCCAGTGACCACTCATAACAGGGAAAATATTTTTCGTATTTTCTCAATGAGAAATATTATGCAGTGTTGTGACATACAATATTACTGGATAATTTGACGCTTACAAGCCAATGACTTTGTCGGTACTAAATATAACATCATCGCGATTTGGCAAACACACAAAATGACGTCATGTATTTTAATGAGTATGCGTTCACGACATTTTTCATATTAAATTTATAACAAAATGTAATTTTAACGCAAATCATTATTTATATTTTTAGCAGAATAACGATAACTTTTGTTTTTGAAAATGATCTGTGAACGTGATTAAAATGCAAAGTTATAGCAACACCCAGAACAGTGTGTAAAGTGGTTTACATTGTTTCTATAGCCTACATGTACGTACATGTGCGCCTAAAATAAAGACGTTTAGAGAAAACATAGCTGGGGTAATAAATAGAATAGCAAACTCAGTACCAGTTATTATCAATGTATGTCCCGAGTGAAATACTGTTCAATTGTCACTCGCTAAAGCGCACGACAACTAAAAATGATTTGATTTTGGGACATAATTTTGATAATAACTGGTATCTTGTTTATTATCCTCTATATATCTCAGGCGCTTTGTTGTTCATTCGCCACGAACATGGTAAAGGGGTGGATCTAATTATACAGTCGTGCTAAAAAGTAAAGTTTGTTTTATATAAGATTTTTTTTATCTTATCATCGGCTATTGGACGTCAAACATATGGTCATTCTGACACTGGGTTTTTTTTAGAGGAAACCCTCTGTCGCCACGTAGGCTACTCTTTTTACGACAGGCAGCAAGGGATCTTTTGTTTGCGCTTCCCACAGGCAGGATAGCACAAACCATGGACTTTGTTGAACCAGTTATGGATCACTGGTCGGTGCAAGTGGTTTTACACCTACCCATTGGGCCTTGCGGAGCACTCACTCAGGGTTTGGAGTCGGTATCTGGATTAAAAATCCCATGCCTCAACTGGGATCTGAACCCATAACCTACCAGCCTGTAGACCGATGGCCTAACCACGACGCCACCGAAGCCGGTCGTGCTAAAAACAACTCAGGCAAAAGGGCATCGTTTCTATATACAGTGGCGTAGGTAGGATTTTGTATTGGGGAGGGAGGGGGCACCCTGGCAGCCAAGGAAACAATGATATTGAGTATGCCACTGATCACCCCTAATTTTGCTAGGATTGCGGGGGGGGGTGGGGTGGGGGCACGTACGGGACGTAGTCCAGTGGTACACCACTCGCCTGATTGGCAATCCTTCTAGGATCAATCCCCATTGGTGGACCCATTGGATTATTTCTCGTTCCAGCCAGTGCTCCACAACTGATGTAATAAAGGCTGTTATATGTACTATCCTGTTTGTGGGTCGATGGTGCATATAAAATATTCCTTGCTGCTAATCAAATATTGTAACACTTGGAATGGTTGTAGCGGGTTTTCTCTCTCATTGTCTATGTGATCCTAAACCATAACCATGTGCTGAGGATGACACCACTAGAGCAGATTGACATATTAATAATCGACTATTGGATGTCAAACATTTGGTAATTTTTACATATAGTCTTAGAGAGAAAACGTGCTACATGTTTCCATTAGTAACAAGGGATCTTATATATGCACCATCCCACAGACATGATAGCACATACCACGGCCTTTGTATTACCATTCGTGGTTCACTGACTGGAAGTAAAAATAGCCCAGTGGGCCTACCGACCGCGCATCAAGCGAGCGCTTTACCACTGGGCTACGTCCCGTTCCGTCATTAAATACGACAATCCGTCCGTCGTTCTGTACCTCGACAACAAACTCTCGATCAGCGTCTTCCAGCTTGAGGTCTATCGTACCCACGTGACCTGTGTTAATACCCACAGTTCTCTGCAGATCACTGGTCTGAAAACGAAACAAAGATAACACTTTAAAACTGTAATGTTTCTTCAATTGAACCGGCAGTCTTGAAGCTAACTTAAAGTAATTAATATAAATGAACTACTCTAATAGTGTATCTAATTGTTTTCAAAATTCTGTATCTACGGCTTTCTATTTACGTTACACTTTTGATATTCTTAAGTTGAGTATGCATAGGCGACCGCAAAACTGTTATAGATGGAGGCAAAACATGTTGGCGTATAATATTAAAGTATAAGGATGGTCATTCACATGCAAGTCTGGGAAAACTAAGTGAATATTTGTGTAGATGCCCAACTGATTGAGATCGAGGGCGCATGCTCTCCCGGAAAACTAGATGTTCTGAAATGCATTTGTGTGTGTATTCTACAAGTAAAATTCATCATTACAAATGGTGACAAATGGAACCCTTTTTAAATGCATTTTTGAAGATGAATAACATTTGTATACACGTGTATGTACACGTACAATTACAACAAACAGTAAAATATTGTATCATAAATAACCAACAATACAATTACTATGAGTGACTTTGTATTAAACGTTTAACTGAACTCTGGTTTGACTCCTTTGGAAGCGTATTTACGATATTCATTTCCGAGTGGTTCGGGACCATACTCCTGCGGAACAGTTTGAACACTTGATGTTCTAAAATACAATGTTCTGCTTTCTACAAATAAAATTCTTTAAGGCAAATGTCGATAAATGCCAATATTTCAAATATGAAAAGTTAACATGTATACTTTCTAGCGAATACACGTCAATAAATGTCAGGTCTAGATCTAGGAGGGGGTAGGTACCCCCTTGCCCCCATCCCCACCCCCATCCCCCACTGCGGACGCCCATATGGGATAGATTCATTTATAGTTATTTAAAATAAATGTACAAATTGACAGGGCGCGAGAGCAGAAAAGTGTGCAGGGGGATAGGTCTAGACTGGTGAGTGACGTTTCTTGTGGGTTCGGGATGATCTCCAAAAAAATATAAAGACAATTCGCTTGGAGAGATGGGTAGCGGATACTTTCGAAACGCATTTCAAAAAAATATATGTCTCTTGCCATTATGCTAATGCATCATTAAATTGTTTTAAGCAGTATATGCGAGAGATTTTATACTGCGCCAGACGTTATATATCAGTGTCTGTGTTTTAAGCAGTATATTATGAGATATATTACACTACGCCAGAGGTTATTGGCCAAGATCTGTGTTTTCGCTTTACTCGTTACCGCTGAAGTGCATTCTGTTTATTGAATCCTATTACACACACAGGTGTTTTTACGTACCTCGACGAAGATTTTCTTTACGTTAGTTAAGAGTGAATTCCGCAAGGATTTGAGAAACGTGAATAAACTGTTCACTTCTTTTCTCTGGTAACCAAGAAACCGAGACTGCAGACAGATTCCTGTTTCTTCCACGAAACGCACCAACTCGTTGTGAATAATCTGTGGAAAGGAATGGATTTTTTTTTATCTTTCAATTTATTATTTTTCCAGATCAACTGCAAAGTTCAATCTGGGGTCTTTCAGATCATGTTAAAGACGTCATTTCTTATCTAAGATTTTAATCATTGGCATTTTTATTACACTCAGAATTGTGTCTAAACATTTATTATATTATATTGTTAGGTAAGATGGTGCGCCTACATTACGTGATGGACTATTTCTATAGATTAATGGTAGTTGCCGTGTATGCATTAGACAAAAGAAAGGGCTGAATACGCCATTGATATACCAGTTGTGGAACACTGTAGAGAACGTGACGTACAGAGAAATGAAAGAATGCTAGCAGTCGTATATACATATATATAGGAATAGGTCTGTTCAGAAAAGGTACCTTTTTGGTACTAGAATTCATAACGTGTTTAATATATTTTCGAAGCTACCTTAACGCTACGAAATCGTAAAACCATCGTACGTTATGATGTCACTATGGCGTGTGCTATGGTGAAGTCATAGCCTAAAATGGTTATACGATTTCGTAGCGCTAAGATACTAGCTCCGAAAATCCCTAGCTAGAAACAGATTTTCGGGGATTAAGTTTAAAACAAATGAATTAGCTACTTATATATGCTATATATAATACTATTAATGTACAACTGCCTTCTCGTTCCAGCCAGTGCACCACGATTGGTATATCAAAGGCCGTGGTATGTGATATTCTGTATGTAGGATGGTGCATATAAAAGGTCCCTTGCTACTAATGGACAAATATAGCGGGTTCCCTCTCTAAGACTATATATGTCAAAATTACCAAATGTTTGGCATCCAATAGCCGATGATTAACAAATCAATGTGCTCGAGTGGTGTCTTTAAACAAAACAAACTTTGTTTGTAGAACTGCCATTATCAGTGATGTGGAATTATGTCATGGTTGTCGAGTCCAGTGTTAAACCAACAATTACCTTTCCGTTTCCATCCTGATCGAGGATCGCAAACGCTTTGTCCACCGTGACGTCCTTCCCAAACAGCAGCTCCGCCTGCTCCCTCGAAAACTCCGTTTCCTGGAGAATAAAGAACAATTCAATTTAATAACTACGGGCGGATACATGATTTTAGTTCTTAGTCATTAGTCTCGTATTGTAACAGTAAACTGACATCAAACGTGCAATAGCATAGTCTAGCTAGTACTAATATTTTATCGCTACATTAAAAGTGCAAGCACCATATAGGTGTACACTCCTGCACGCAGACACAATATTAACGAAATACTGAAGAATTAAAACCAATGTCACACATACGTCTTTGAAAGCGTTTTCCAGCTCGCTGCGGTCAATGACGTTATTCCTGTCGAGGTTATGCTTCAACAGTACCTGCAGCAACAGAAAATAAAATAGATTAAAGGGACATACCCTAGTTTTTAAACACTACAGCATATTTTTCAGTATTAGAGCCGTTTATGATCACTGAAATCAAATATTACTTATATTTTCGTAGAACCGAAGTGTTTCTGGCCATCCTGGTGTTAGTAGTACGAACAATTGCAATTTTTATATTCGTAAAAACGCACGTGCGTCTGAGAAGTAGCGGTTTATTGATTCGAGTTCTAGTCTATATTAAGGATATTTCTTGTGTTAACGTCACAGACTCTCCTTTCACCGTAGTGTAACTTTATTCAAAAGAGTAACAGGTTTGTAAATTAACTAAACTTAGTTTCCATTACTTTACGGGTTAAAACTAGGGTCTGCGCCTTTAATATTTGTTTATCATCACATCAGAAATATTAACTATTGTACATCTGTTTGGTGTCTTACTAATAGCATTTAAATGACTTCGTATCCACAGAGTTTTTGTCAGTAATTTTAAGTTGATTTGACTTAAAGGGACATACCCTAGTTGTTAAACACTACAGCATATTTTTCACTATTAGAGCCGTTTATTATCACTGAAATCAAACATTACTTAGATTTTGTTTAAATTATTCATTTCTGTAAGACCGAAGTGCTTCTGGTCATCATGTTTGTAATATCACAAAATGCATTTATCATATTTTTAAAAACGCACGTGCGTCTGAGATGTAGCGATTATTGATTCGGGTTCTAGTCTATTGTTTTTTTTACGATATTTTCCGGTTTTAACGTCACAGACACTTGCTTCACTCAGTTGTAACTTTATTCAAATGTGTTGCAGGTTTGTGCATTAACTAAACTTATTGTCCATTTTTACGAGTTGAAACTAGGGTCTGCGCCTTTAAAAAAAAAAAGGAAGCGTGTTTTATAAACCAGAAACAATATCTACGTTTATGTACAGTTAAAAGAAAAATAATATATAAATAAATAAAGTAGCAATATATATCCATAGAAAGAGAATTTGTAATTCATGGAGAATGACATTATATGTTATATTTGTGTGTATATTTAGTATATATTGGAGTTAACACTATCTGATAGATACAATGTAGATAGATAACAATTTAACGTGTCCATATACCACTAGGGTTTCGAACACGCCCATCCAGAGTCCGACCTCCGATAATATCGGTGGCCTGACTCGGGATGAGGGGAGGATAGAGTTGAAAATGGGCAGAATTTTGAAAATAACTATTAGTAAAAAAGTTAATAGAATTAAAAAAATAAAAATAAATAAAAAGTTACAAGCCAAAAATAAAAAGAATTGACTGCTCGGCCGAATATTTATATAATTTGGAGCATTTTAGATGGACAGTCCAAAAATAAATAAGAGAAAGAAAAGACGATCGGACTATTTAATAATATTTAAAAAAAGAGAATAATTTCGACATATAATTTTGAACGGAGGTCTAAAAGTTTAAAGTCCGATCTAAATGGTCCGGTCCGGGGGGGGGGGGGGGGGGGGGAGGCGTGCGAGTTTAAGGTGGGCGGAATTTGGTCCAAAGAAGGTCAAAATTCGAAATTAAGGTGGGCGGAATTTTGTCCAAAGAACAAAATTAGACTGCTCGACCGAAAGGGTTTTAAAGTGATTTGAGCAATTTAGACGGGCTGCCAAAATAAAGTGCGTCGGACTGTTTACCAAAAAAAAAAGTAATAAAAAAATAAAACATTAAAGTCCAACTAAGCCCTTGGAACGGTTGGCGACTACGGGGACGAGATGAAGTGCTTGGCGTTGAACTGTGACACCAGTTTCCTCCAACGGTGGGCTAGCAAGGTCTTAGCTAGCTCGACGTAATGGGCACCGGTGATGATCTTCAGTACTCTGTGGATGGTGTAGTTGTCCATGTCTTCGAAGAGTATTCCCTGTCTGTAGAGATCACCACAAGTCCAAACTTCCCGTCTCGTAGTTCCATGGCGTGGATGGCACACTCAACTCCGTCAGGAAACTTCTTAAAGTTGCCCTCAAGAATGCCTCCCGGCAGTGAGCTGGTGTACGAGGTGTCCCCGACCAAGTATCGAGCGTACTGGCCCTTGATCTTGGAGATGGCTAGGCTCCAGGCGGCGTCCCTGCCCCGGGCGGTCGCGGAAGACCGGGCCTTGGCTGGCTGGTCACTACCCGGTGGGGTGACGGCCTTCCGCTTCGCAGCAGCGCCATCCATAGGGGTCTTGGAGGAGCCCCCCGGGGGTGGGGGACTCGACGCCGACCGCCTCGAAGGGGTTGGAACGGGAGACGCACGCCGTGGAGTTTCGCAGATCGCTGTGTCCAACAGCGGCGTCGACTGGTCCGCTGGCTCAGTCTGTTCAGAGGTATCTGCGTCGGCTGGCACTGGTTTGTCGGGTCCCGGGGGTGGGGGTGGCGACGCAGACAGGACCGCTGCTGGCGGTTGAGTCGCCAGTTTAGGTCCCCCCTGAGCCGTCCCTGGTGCAGGTTTCCTCTTCCTCCTTCCTCTTCCCTTCCTCTTCGTCGTGTTCGTTACCGCGTCGCCATACACCAAAGTCACGGTTGCCCGTGAGCCAATGTATGCGACGCGGTACTCTAACAAAGAGCCGTAGCTTGCAATAAGTCCCCCCAGGTGGGGGGAGGGGGGCAACTCGAGAGAGCAGAGCGACACGTCTTTCCTCATCGAAGGCATAGCTCGGTGTGTGACAATATCTGACGTTTGACGGTGCAGAGGAATCCCAATTAGACAAAAAATGTCCGGCATATTTCTATCAGACAGTTATCTATAACCGTGCATCATTAGATTTAAGCAGAATATACGGTACTCGAGTTAAATGTGTGAATCAAGGAAACTCTGACTGAAATCATAATAATGCTCATAACGCTTTCTAAAAATAATATAAAGTTTGTTTTATTTAACGACGCAACTAGAGCACATCTTATCATCGGCTATTGGACGTCAAACATATGGTCATTCTGACACTGTTTTTAGAGGAAACCCGCTATCGCCACATAGGCTACTCTTTTACGACAGGCAGCAAGGGATAGCACAAACCATGGCCGTTGTTGAACCAGTTATGGATCACTGGTCGGTGCAAGTGGTTTTACACCTACCCACTGAGCCTTGCGGAGCACTCACCCAGGGTTTGGAGTCGGTATCTGGATTAAAAATCCTATGCCTCGACTGGGATCCGAATCCAGTACCTACCAGCCTGTAGACTGATGGCCGGTAAACGCTTTCTAAGTCCATAGCCGTACTTGAGACTAATAAAGTGTCTAGACTTCAACTGCATGTCATCAATATGGCGAGACTTTATCAAAAGCTTAGTCAGGTCAAGTCATAGGGTTTAACGTGCACATTCAGAGCAATCTGTTGTAGCGCACGCCTGTCATGGGCACAGGTGTCGGCCTATGCCGGCTACTCCATGCAGGACAGGAAAGGCTTAGTCTAGAGCCAAATGTTTTATAAACACGCTGCTGGGGCCTGTACTTTAAGTCTTTAGAGTCTAGACTCAACTCTTTAATGACATCACATGCATACGTGTATATGAATTACCATGACGTAAAAGGTCCCAAGACGTTATTAAAGTGACAGATACTAGTTTCAACTGTGAAAATTAACACGAAGTTCGGTTAATCTACACAGCTGTAACACATTTTGATAAAGTTACTTCAATACAGTCAAAGAAGAGTCTGTGACGCTGAAACGGGGAGATACCCGTAAAGAGTAGACAAGAGCTCGTCTTCGTAATCGTTACTTCTCAGAGAGACATGCGTTTTTTAAATATGAAAAATTCATTTCGTGGTATTACTTCGGATGTACGGAAATGGATAATCTAAATAACAAAAATCTAAGCTAATAGTGAGAAATACGTCGTAGTGTTTAAAAACTAGGTCAAAAATGAAAGGGATATTCGAGTAAAATGACGTAGTGCAAAACCTTTTTACCATGTATTTCCATTATTCTACCCATAATATTAGTTGAAATCCACATAAAAATGAGTAGTGATTTGTTTGCAACGTAATATAGCTGTTTGGCAGTAACGCTAATATGATTAAATGTGGTTATTCGGGCATTTTCAGTTAATTCGGGCAAACATCAGCTTCTACAAAAATGGGAATGAATGAATGAATGAATGAATTTTTGACGAAACCCCAGCACGAAAAATACATTGGCTATTGGGTGTCAAACTATGGTAAAGGTACAAAAATGGGAGTCTGTACGCCTATGGCCGCTGAGTAGTACCTTGAAAAAAGCATCCACGGCTTTGGTAACCCGAAGATGTTCATGTTCTGCCCGCTCCTCAAATTTCCTCTTCTTCAAGCTTTGTCTTTGAAAACAAAATCATATTACGACATTAATATTTGCAGTCACAAAAGTGAACATTTTACGACAATAATATTTGAAAGCATAAAAGTACCTTTTACGACATTAATATTTGAAGTCACAAAAGTGTGCATTTTACGATATTAATATTTGAAGTCACAAAAGTATATATTTTACGACATTAATATTTGTAAACAGAAATGTGTACATTTTATGACATTAATATTTGTAAATACAAAGGTGTACTTTTTAAGACATTAATATTGAAAGTCACAAAAGTGTACATTTTACGACATTAATATTTTAGTCACTAAAGTGTACTTTTTATGACATTAATATTTGTCATCACAAAGGTGTACATTTTACTATACTAATATTTAAAGTCACCAAAGTGTAGTTTTTATGACATTAATATCCGTAGTTCTAAACATGTACATTAAGACGACTTCATGTAATAACATGAATGTATAATTACAATTTTTACATTAATGTTTTGAGGTAGATCGAAGTATGCCACGGTCAAGCTATGACTCACTCCAAGTCCACGACGCATATGTCAAGTCCACGACGCAGGACACGCACCTGCCCAAGTAAGCCAAGGTCAGGCTCTAACTCTAACCAAAGTCAAGAAGTAGGACACACACCTGTCCAAGTCGGTCACGGTAAAGCTATGACTCACACTAAGATCAAGGTTACGGAAAGTACGTAATATAACCATACAGCCTTCCTTATTACTACTACTGACAACTCGATATTTAACGTAAACACTTACTCGTAGAGTTTGGTAGGGATTTTTGGTCGTTCTGGACTCAGCACACCTATTCTTCTCTCCAGTTCATATCTGAGAATATCACGCTCCTTGTCTGCATACTAAAAACATCAAAGAAAATCGCATCAGTATATCCTGTATGAGCGTATAGTGAAATCTGTCTTGAGGTGCTGCCTTCGACTGTACGTTCTTTCTACAATTGCAATTTGTGTATCCTGCTATTTCGGGCCACGATTTTGAGATGATGCTAATGACGATTGATGATGATGATTATGATGTTAGTGATGATTGATGATGATGATGATGATGATGACGATGATTATGATGATAGTGATGATAATAATGATGATGGTAATCATGATGGTTGTAATGTGTAAACGTATGTCACTTTTCTAATTATTTTTCATCACCTTTTCTGTTCTGTTCTTCCAGAAAATATAAAACTGATGAAAGACTCATCATACAGAGATTGAACGAACTTTACATTTTGAGTCGATCATTACGGTGTCCTAAATAAAAACTGGACTCTTTAGACTTCTTTGACATCTGAAGTAAACTAGACAGGAGGTCAAGAAACAGTGACTATAAAATACTTAAAAATGGAATATACGTTTATGTCGCCAGGATAGAAAAAGGTCAGCGTGCAAAGAAAGAAAGGGATTTTTATATGCACCATTCCACAGACAGGATAGCACATACAACAGTCTTTCATATACCAGTCGTGGTGCACTGGCTGGAACAAGAAATAGCCTAATGAGCTCATTGACGGAGGTCGATCCTAGACCGACCGTGCATCAACGAGCGCTTTATCACTTGGCTACGTCCCGCCTCTAAGTAACAGATAACGTAGGTGTAGTTTAGGTTTTCTTTACACATGACGGGTTAAAACATCACAACTACGTTATAGTTTAGGTTTTCTTTACACATGACGGGTTAAAACATCACAACTACGTTATAGTTTAGGTTTTCTTTACACATGACGGGTTAATACATCACAACTACGTTATAGTTTAGGTTTTCTTATACACACATGACGGGTTAATACATCACAACTACGTTATAGTTTAGGTTTTTTTTACACAAGTCGGGTTAATACATCACAATGTCTTATAGCTTACCAGCAGAAACCCTAACGTGTTTTTATTAACACTGCCAAATCTCTGCCTTTTATCAAAGAGTTTTGGCAAGTCTCTCAGCGGCTGCAGCTTGTGAAGGAAGCCATCTTCTGGTGCCATGGATAGGTACCAGCCTGTGAGGAGAAAAGAAATGGCAAAATAATCGAATTTTTAAGTAAGTTTTGTTTACCGACACCACTAGAACACATTGGTATATTAATTATCGGCTAATGGAAAGAAAGAAGAAAGAAGTGTTTTATTTAACGACGCACTCAACACATTTTATTTACGGTTATATGGCGTCAGACATATGGTTCAGGACCACACAGAGTTTGAGAGGAAATCCGCTGTCGCCATTACATGGGCTACTCTTCCGATTTGCAGCAAGGGATCTTTTATTTGCGCTTCCCACAGACAGGATAGCACAAACCATGGCCTTTGTTGAACCAGTTATGGATCACTGGTCGGTGCAAGTGGTTTACACCTACCCATTGAGCCTTGCGGAGCACTCACTCAGGGTTTGGAGTCGGTATCTGGATTAAAAATCCCATGCCTCGACTGGGATCCGAACCCAGTACCTACCAGCCTGTAGACCGATGGCCTGCCACGACGCCACCGAGGCCGGTATATCAGCTAATGGATGTCAAACATTAGGTAATTCTGATATATAGCCTTAGAATAGAAACCCACTACATTTTTTCTATTAGAAGCAAGGGATCTTTTATATACATAATCTCACAGACAGGATAGCATATACCACGGCCGTTGATATACCAGTTGTCGTCCACTGACTAGAACAAGAATAGCCCAATGGGTTACCGACGGGGATCGATCCTAGATCAGGCGAGCGTTTTACCACTGGGCTACGTCACGCTCGAACGTGATACGAAAGGAAAAGAAAGGAATCCGTGTTTAACAAGACCATCCAGTAAATACTTTTTATTTAGTCATAGGACACTAAGTGTCCAGTATATAAAGTGTGACGCTCGATGGAGGGTTAGAGAAGAAACAGCCACATAAGCTATACTTTCCGATTAGCAACAAAGGAACAGTTATATCCACTTTCATACAAATTAAAATCATCTGCTTTGGATATATCATTTGTGAAGTCATAATACAAATTATACCCAATCATGCTTTGCTTATTACACACAATTCATGGAAATCTTAGCTATAAGGGTTTGCAACTGTATAAGCATTGTGATGACCTATTACTCCATATACCCAAGAGACAATAAATATCACGAAATTGCCCTTTATCGATGAAACATTTTCATTTCGTACCTAACTACTATACAAACGCAGATTTGAAACCGACTATAACTCAAAAATGCCACTATTACACATGACAGGAGTGGGTTACAGCATTCAGGTGTAATGATTATTTTTAAGCTATGGAACGAAGGAAGGAAATGTTTTATTTGACGACGCACTCAACACATTTTATTTACGGTTCTATGGCGTCGGACATATGGTTAAGGACCACACAGATATTGAGAGAGGAAACCCGCTGTCGCCACTTATGGGCTACTCTTTTCGATTAGCAGGTTCTTTTATATGCACCATCCCACAAACAGGGTACTACATACCATGGCCTTTGTTACACCAGTTGTGGAGCACTGGCTGGAACAAGAAATTAATATTTGAGCTATAGTCTGTGTCAAACGTTCTGTGTCATATGGTACGTACTTAAGAAAACAGAAACGTTTTTGTTTTTGATAAAAGGCTACATCGTAATGTTTATATACCGGCCTCGGTGGTGTCGTGGTTAAGCACTCGGGCACAAGGCTGGCAGGTGCAGGGTTCGCAGCCAGGTACCGGCTCCCACCCAGGGCGAGTTTTAACAATTCAGTGGGTAGGTAGGTGTAAGACCGCTACACCCTCTTCTCTCTCACTAACCACTAACAACTAACCCTCTGTCCTGGATAGACATCGCAGAAAGCTGAAGTGTGTGCTCAGGATAGCGTGCTTGAACCGTAATTGGATATAAGCACGAAACTTAGTTGAAATGAAATGAAAATAGCGTTTATAATGTCTGTTGTTTATACGGAGTAATATGCCATCGTAATATTAATGTAGTATACAATAAACCGTATCATTAACATTATGCCTTTACTCTTATTTGTTTTGAAACATTTCAATCTAATGTTCTGATGAGGTTGTAACAAACTTGTTCAGATCGCATTAAACAACAACTGTGGACGATGTAGGTTGATGCGTAATTTTGATAAAAACAAACAAACACTGAAGGTGAAATTTTCATCCACTAAGGTTGAACGGTCTTGTGCTTGCACATACCTTCCCAAATGACATCAGATAGCTTACCACCTTCACAAGTAATTTACGATAATATAATTTGACATCACATAAGCTTAATACCTTTCTAAATAATGTGTGATGATATAATTTGACATCAGATAATTTACTATCTTCCCAAATATTTTACGATCAAATTATTTGACATGAAATAAACTTAATACATTTTCAAATAATTTATGATGAAATACCTTTCTAAATAATGTGTGATGATATAATGTGACATCAAATAACTTATCACATAATACTAAGTAGCTTACCATCAAAACTGTGTATGGGATAGTTGCACAGCAGTCCACCATCAACGAATGTGTCTGTTTGACCGTGCATCGTGTACTGAATCGCCATGAATACACCTGGGTGTAGAGAAAGAACGAGTTATAAAATACCCGACGACAGGTGTTTGTGCTATACACATTTTATTTTAATTTGTTTTCCTATATTACAAAAACTGGATTTGCGAATTACTTTTTTTATATCACAGTTCGTGCTGTACAAATGAGTAGTGACATAAAACAAATGTCGTTCTGGCTGCTATCATGTCCAGTATGGGAATGTTCATTTAATTTTGCTTCTAGTATAATTGTCATGCAGGAAGGAAGGAACGAAGGAAGGAAAGAATGCTTCACCACAATTTCATTACAGTTATAGTATGGCGTCGGACATACGGTTAAGGAACAAAGATAATGAACGATGAAAAACCAGCTATGCAATGGGCTACTCTTTCCGATCAGCAGCAAGAGATATTTTATACGCTGCATCCCACAGATAGAATACCACGGCCTTTGTAACACCAGTTGTGGAGCACTGGTTACAACGGGAAATAGCCCAATGGGCCCACTGATGGAGATCGATCCAAGAACGACCACACATCAGACGAGTGATATACCATTGCGCTTCGTCCCGTTTGTTTTGTTTTGTTTCTTTCTTGTTTTTTTGTTTTTGGGGGATTTTGGGGTTGTTGGGGGGTTTTTATGTGTTTTTTTGTGTGTTTTCTTTTGTGTGTGGTTTTTTTTGGGGGGGCGGGGGGGGGTGTCATGCAGGAGGAACTGAAGGTTGCAACCAGGACATACGTGTTTTAACTGTAACTGATAGGTTTTTGTAATAAAGAAAGTAATACAAACACTCTTTAAGAGGTTTAAACAAAATCAAATTGAATTGTTTTATCACTATTGTGAACCTATAGATTTACCTGGAATCGAAATCGACATGCGCAGTGCCAGTCTCACGGGCATATCCGGTGTTGTTTTCGGATGGCAATATTCGGTGTTCATTTGGTTCAGATTCGTTACAACGATACATAACTCTTTTCCTGTCTTGCGTAGAAGCTAAAATTATAAACATGAAAACAATAGGTAGAAGACCAGTTATTGTGAATTATCAGCTGAGATTTATGCATGCCAGCTCATGGCGTCCTAAATGCCTACCTATGGTTTAAAAATAAAGAAAGATAGAGGTATTTATAGTCTCAAGGAAATTACTAACAGGGCCATGATTATAAAGAGGACTCATTTTAAATATTTTGAGTTCAATTGTTGAGTTACATTCGAAAAAGTGTTCCCAAACTGCATGATTTTGGGTGCATTTTCGACAATGCACAAACCCATACAACCTAAACCTAAGTGGCAGTGGGCGGATATCATGCACATATTTATGGAAACTTTGCTAATCAAACCTTACAAAAATCATCATTTCAATAAAGGTTTACCTATTCAATTTTTCACAAAATAAGCTTGTTTCAAAACTACTCAAATTGATCTCGCCCCACTTTTGTCACAAGAAAAACCCGGTGCATGAATACCCAGTCTCATTATGGCTAAACCATTTGCACTCCGGGTGAGTAAGCTTAAGAATTTACTTCATATTCCAAATATTTAGCCTTTTAACATGGATCTATGCAAAAACCACATGTGGACTATTTTCGCGCCATGTTACACAAGGGAGCTAACTGTATACAGCTATCAATAAAACTCAAAACCCGCGACAAAAGATATGCTCTTGACCATAATGTATGATTGCGTTCTGTAAGAGGACTGCCACAGTTGGGAGGGGTCACATTAAATGACCTGTAATAAAATGTATTGTTGCTTTATTTTCACCACAGTTCCATGAACCGTTCCCATGGTCTGATCATAACATTAGTTGACTCCCACCCCTGCTCAAACAAGCTTTCGTCTTTTTTTTCAATATATTTTCCGAGGGAGCATCACCCGACCCCTCTATAAACTTCGCTCGCCAGTCTAGACCTCTCCTGCTAACATTCCTTCACACGCGCCCGTACGCTGATATACCTCTTCAAATGTAATGTCAGGATTTCCCGTCTTAGCCTCCAGTTTGTAACCGAACCACTCGAAGATTTTGCGACCTGGATTCCAGCCGTAACGTGTGATAACATTTGGCAGCAGGCTGCAGTATCCATACCGATGATCTGCAATGAAACAAGCAGGACTCTCAAGCTGACGACAGTGGTTCAAATCTCGCCAGACCTTAATTGCGTTTGATTTAATGGCACTATGCAAAATCATGAATACAGGTTTACGGTATAATAATTAACGTCTAAAATCTTGGATTTATGGATTCGTGAAATTATTCGTGGGCGTTATTATATTTTTAAATACTGAACTTGAACAACATTGGCAAGAAATGTGGAATATATTTTCTGACAGTGACAGGGCTCGACCTTTAGCGGTAGCCCGGAGTGTTTTTACTACCGATTTTATTATTAGATTTCAGCTATCTAGGCTGTTTGTTCAGAACAGTGGGTTAGTGATTAGTGTGTGTGAGAGAGAGAGAGAGAGAGAGAGAGAGAGAGAGAGAGAGAGAGAGAGAGAGAGAGAGAGAGAGAGAGAGAGAGAGAAGTCGGTATAATGGCCTTACACTTATCCACTGAGTCGTTAAATTCACTCTGGGTGGTCGCCGTTACCGGGATGCGAACGCGGTACAGATCCGTCTTAAGTCCGAAGGCTTATCCGCTACACCACCGATGCCGGCTGTAACGTTACAACCATTGCACAACACGTTCGCGATAATCGCAATGAACTCTAACATCGATTATCACAACGCAAATATCAAACAGATCAATTTTCGATTTTTACTGATCATCTGATCATCATTGTTGTTGCTGTATCAGAGGCGGATCTAGGGGGTCCCCTGGGCCCTCCTCCCCCCCTCCCTAAATTTTGCGATAGTTATAATTTTATTATATATTAATTTAATTTTTTTGACGATCCTCCTTGGCATTCCACCTCATGTCACTGGGGGCCCCCTAAATGGATTTTTTGGATCCGCCACTGTGTATATATTTACCCATGAATATATCGTCGATGTCTTCACTGAGAAAGGCTTCGATTTCGCCTGATGTGTAACCAACAGCAACCAGTGTCGCCGTCATGGCACCAGCGCTCGCCCCAGCAAGTCGACGTATTTTCGACATCTGTCCAATTTCTTCAAGGAACTGTCACCAAATATAAATTTAAAAAAACATTTTTTTTCTTCTTTAATGTCACATTATAGCATTTCTCTTTAACAGAATGCTAACAAAGTATGCTTGTGAAACTTAGTCTAGATCAGAGAAGAATCATTCACGAATGATGACTGATACACATACGCCATACGCAAAATTCCTACGGGCATATGAACGCTTCATTTTCCCACTTATTGGTATTTTTGACTTGAGGATCATATTTGAAAAAAAAATGTATACCTACTTGCAGTATTTACTTAGGTCTCACTACATATATGTCATCTGCTATTGAAATCCATGTTAAATTGCCCCATTTCAAATGAAGATTGCTTATAGATCAGGTTCTCGTTGGCACTAACAACATACACCATTGCGAACATACATTATATAAGCATTTATTTTCACTCCAAAATTGAGAACATTTTCGTCTCAGTTTATTGCGATATGACTGCATCTAACTGTAGTATCGGTTCGAACAGGTGGTTTAGGAACCGATTCACACTGGCCGCCTGTTCTGCTATACACCCACGTCCCAAAACGTCAATGCACATTATTACAAAATATCATGTCCAAAATCCTGCTAGAGGGCTTACAATTGAAAACTACAAATTGTTTTAATTCTTACACAGTTACTAGAAGTGAATATGTGAACCACAACATATGTCACCGTTAGAACATATAGTGGACCATGATGAATGAACTTTCACACTGAAGTGAACTTTGTAGTCTTATATTAATGTATGCGAAGTATTTCGGTATAGTATTATGACTTCATAAACAATTGTGACGTTCACGTAGCAACGGAACGTTTATCTGAGGATCTATAATAGTTCCGGGTATAAAGAAGGAAAGAAATGTTTTATTTAACGACGCACTCAACACATTTTATTTACGGTTATATGGCGTCAGACATATGGTTAAGGACCACACAGATTTTGAGAGGAAACCCGCTGTTGCCACTACATGGGCTACTCTTTCCGATTAGCAGCAAGGGATCTTTTATTTGCGCTTCCCACAGGTAGGATAGCACAAACCATGGCCTTTGTTGAACCAGTTATGGATCACTGGTCGGTGCAAGTGGTTGAGCCTTGGGGAGCATTCACTCAGGGTTTGGAGTCGGTATCTGGATTAAAAATTCCATGCCCCGACTGGGATCCGAACCCAGTACCTACCAGCCTGTAGTCCGATGGCTTAACCATGACGCCACGGAGGCCGGTAGTTCCGGGTATATGCTGAAAATCAATTTCAAACAAGTTCTGGGTCAAAGATGCAGGCAGGAATTTTAGCAGGTGGGAGAAGCACATTTTATATGAGTTCGAGTCACACTCGATATATTGAAGAAAAAAACTATTTCGACCCCAAACACACACACCCCACCCACTCTTCCGCATATATATAAACCATCGCTGCTGCTACTAGATCAAGAAACGGTGGGGGACACATGCCCCCCCCCCCCCCCCCCCCCCAACACACACATACACATACACACTCCCTAAGCCAGTGATCATCATTATCCATCACTCCTTTTTTTTTCGAATTTGAATCTGTACAAACCCACTCAATCTGGCCTGAAATTATGTAAATTTATTAAAACTTTATTATTTATGTATTCTTTTGTAATCGAGAAAGGTTGTAAATCATACATGTAAATATGTTTTGAAAGTGAGTACATGTAAATGAAGTTGCGAGACTGGGGTTTTTTTTTAGACTGTCGTGTTATAGGTGGCTTCAGATGTATAACTAGTGTGTGTGAAAGGGAGATATCTCTCTCCCCCAATAAAATACGAAAACATGGCTTTTGGTTTAGAAGTGCCCTGTTTGGTGCAGCTGGGCAATTGGTTTAGAAGTGCCCTGTTTGGTCCAGCTGGGCTTTTGGCTTAAAAGTGTCCTTTTTGGTCTAGCTGGGCTTTTAGTATAGTCTAGCTGGAATAGTTTCTATATTATTGTACCCCACTTTTTTGTTTATCACTACCTTCACCAACAGTTAAGAGTGTGTTATTGCAAGTATAAAATAAACACCAGTATGCCCTTTGTTGGTAAAACCCTAGATCCGACTCTAATAATCTCTATTAACCATATTCTGGCTTGGTGCAACAAGTCACGCAGGACTCAAAACGGCCTGTGGCCAGGTCACCAAATGCGACTTAATTATTTAAAAAAATAAAGGCGTTAGTTGCCCAAACATTAACACTTATATTGCACATTAAGTCTTGCTCGTGGTTCGCTTACCATAATTTGCCAACATATATTATTATTGTTAAGGCCACCATATTTTTTGGCGAGTTTCGAACCTTGACTTCAAGACTCGTATGAATATCAAGTGAAATATGCATTCAAAATAACTTTCGCATTACTTGACGTGTAAATGTTGCTGTTTCAAGCAAGAAAATAAGTTTTAGACATAAATATCATACAGTGTTTAAGACCATCTTGTAACAAAAGATCGATTCTCAGATGATATATACTGATGGGGAGGGGGATGAAAGAGAACATATAAATAGTACAGGCCAATATTGACTGCTACCATTACCCGTACTTATAAAACGTTTAGAGTCCAGACTCAGTCTTAAATGACGTCACATGCAACATGTCCTAACAATTTGCATGGCGTTGCCATAACATTAGTGTGTCAGACTATATTAGAGTCTCGAGTCTAAGACTCGAAACGTTTTATAAGCAGCAGGCCAGAACCATAATCCATAGTATTAGGAAGGTAACCGAGCTACTGACATGTATTGAAACAACATTCAGTTCCACATTGCATTTCTTCACTTTAAACAGGCATAATTATTCTGTTTTGTTAAATACATCTGGTCTCAAAGACCATGTTTTCTCTTATTTCTTTCCATGAATTTCGTTTTGGCATTCGAATAAAACAGATGATTTGTGTGTTGACGTGAGCGAGGTCAAACTGTTGAGAAATATGTGTTATGACTGTTTTACCACATGTAATATAGGTGTTTTCGTATTGGCCTTGTTATTATAGGTTTGTTATATTGGTCTAACGCTGCCCACATTGGCTATTGAGAAGGCCGACGATCAATCCAGTTGACAGAGAGTCAATACAACTGTCCAAGGACCTACACCCAGGCCAATGCGAAAACACCCATTTAATGCCATTTCAGCTGACAATTGTGAATTAGTATAGGGCATTTAAAAATAATTTTAGACAATGCACGACAACTATTAGATATGTCATGCATCAAACACAATAAATTCAGTTGCTTTACTTGACATACGTTTTTACTTCTAAATATCCCTAGCGACGGTTGCTTTACTTAACATATGTTTCTATTTCTAAATATCCCTAGCGACGGTTGAGTATACATTTTACTAAACCTGACTTACCTGGAGAGCGCCACAGTAGGCAAGGCCCTTGCTTCCTCCACCTTCAAAGACGAGATTTTCAAAGGGAAAATCATAATCCTGGGGGTGCACGGAGATCGCCTGGCAGTCCACTTCGTCCATGCTGACCACTTTGCTCAGACAACCCTGAGGCCTCGGGCTGGGATACTCGTCCCCGGTTGCCTCGACAGAAGATCCATGACTCTGTCTAATGGATGATGAGTTTGTGTCGTCTGCAAGACCAGGCGAACATTCAAGCAGGTGATCAACGTGTTGCAGTCGACACCGTTTCAGCTTCTCTTTCTCCGTCTGTGGTTTCGACCTGGAATTCCCCATATTGAGTTTACTGTCCTGTTACCAAGACTGTCGGAAGTGAGCGAATTCGGACGTCTGGGGACTTATAATGTTCCAGGTCTGGAAATGGAGACAAGAGTTCATATACTCTGAAGGATTCGCAAGATTTGTCAGTGTTAGTGATTAACTACAGTTCACATCTGTGATGTCTTGAGGTCCCTGTAGACTGATGATCATCGTTAATCTCCGTGGTAACGGTTAAACTGGGGTGACAGTATCACTGCGGCGACGGGGTTGATCCAGGAGCAACGCTGAAGTGAATGAAAAGTAAAGCTATTGGTCAAAGATATCGAACAGTTGCAAAATAATGGACGAATAAGGCCCATTTCATATTTATGAGTCTCTTCTGGAACACTGTGTATAGCAAATAATCTTAACATGTTTGAATATTGTAGAGACCAAAGGCACTGGGAGTAATTATTAAATTATACACTGTTTTAGTTTATAAAATAGTTGTAAGAAACAGTGCTCTGGTCACGGGACAAAAAAAGATCCTTATATGTCATGGCTCTTGTTGATGTGTGTGTGTGTGTGTGTGTGTGTGTGTGTGTGTGTGTGTGTGTGTGTGTGTGTGTGTGTGTAATAAGTATGTGATGTATGGTGTGTGTGTGTGTGGAGAGAGAGAGAGAGAGAGAGAGAGAGAGAGAGAGAGAGAGAGAGAGAGAGAGAGAGAGAGAGAGAGAGAGTCAGAAAGAGAGAGAGAGAGAGACACCACTAGAGCACATTGATTTATTAATCATCGGCTATTGGATGTAAAAAAAAAAAAAAACATGGTAATTTTGACATAGTCTTAGAGAGGAAACAAATTTCCACTAGTAGCAAGGGATCTTTTAAATTTATCATCCCACAGATATGATTGCACATACCCACGGACGTTTATATATCAGTCGTGGTGCACTGGCTGGAACGATAACTAGCCCAATGGGCCCACCGACGGGGATCGAACATAGACCGACCTCGCATCAAGCGAGCGTTTTACCACTGATCTATGTCCCGCCCCCGACAGAGACAGAGACACAGAGACAGACGTAGATAGAGTGGGTGTATAGCGGAGAAAGACACAGAGACAGACGTAGATAGAGTGGGTGTATAGCGGAGAAAGACACAGAGACAGACGTAGATAGAGTGGGTGTATAGGGGAGAAAGACACAGCTAGTCAGGAAAATATAGAGGGGAAGATCAAGAGACGGTGGTTGTTGGGAAAGAGTGTGGGAAGAACAACGTATACTCCTTCTCATCAGGGGACGTCTTTTTCTCTTTATGGTATGTTCTACAATTTCATTTATTTATGAATTGATTGTTTTTTAAATTGCACACAAAAACTGTTGTTGTTGTTTAGTTTGTTGTTGTTTGTTTGTTTGTTTGTTTGTTTTCTTTCCTAAACACTTTTATCCTTACATCAAATCAAACTGAAATTATTTACAAAAACCAATGTTTATGAAGGCTGAGGACTATAGATTTGGTTATTCTGTATTTGGCAACACATACGTAGTTTTAACACGTCGAGGTTAATGTTTCCCACAAATAAAATAAAACTTAACAGTGACGCTGTATTCTTTTACCCATGTTATTATTTAATACGTTAACGAAAAAACGTTGAAGGCGGTAACTCATTCATTCGTTTTTAAAGGAAATACTCATATTGATGTACTTACCTTCGTTTGACAGCTCATAGCCGATCTCTAGTTTGTGCTAGAGTGTCGTCAAACATTTATGTATTTGTTCATTCATGCATTCATTCATTCAAGGACGTGACAGTTTATCTCAACAGCAGGGTAATTCGTCAAATAGCATCTTCCTTACCTAACACTGCAATTACTAGCTCAGTGTTTAGTCAAGCCTATACTATAACCCAACGAGTGGCCATAAATCCCTATCATACAAATATGAACAAACGGGTTTCTGTCAAATAAAGAGTGTCCTATTTTAAAAATACATGTACACCACCCACTGATATAATAGGAGGTCTAACAAAGCACACATAAAACAACATCACCTTGAACACTTACATTAGCCAGCTAGCAAACTGTGCGCCAGTAATAAAGGAATGTTCATAGCACAGAACCTAATCACCACAAGTAACAGTACAATAGCGACTTCATCCGCTACTTTATTGACCACAACACGAGATCACAGAAGCCAAACACCCAACAACAGGAAACCGGAAACGGAACTCAATATATTTTAGACATCACTGCTTTCCTAACAACAATGCTTGATAAACACTTAACCACTATGGCGTGACCTCTTTTTTCCCCCCTCTTCTCTATAATCTAATTGGTAACATAAATAAAAACGAATTAAGTGCTCTCAGACCTTGAGAAAACAAATACTGGCCTCAGTTTGTCTCTCATATAGTGAAAAGAAGAAAAAAATTAATAGCAATAATAAAACACTGAAATGTACTTAATAATCAGTGGTGATAGACAAGTGTTCATTGGAGGTATCACCAATCAGGAATTATCAGTTCATGTCGTAGTCTTTGAACTTAATAGGGAGACGTTTTGAGCGGGTAAAACGCTTCAAAACACCTGGACTGCCTGTGTTAGATATGGTGGACTCAGGTAAGGGAAAGTCATTGTCAGTGATAGGAATTTGGTCATCGTATGGAAGACTGCTGGATGCTGAGAACTCCGGAGATTCTCCTGCAGACATGGATATCTCAGAAGGTACGTCCGGTAAAGGCGGAATCGAGGTACTGGGAATATCACAACTGTCACAACTGTAACCATCGTCGAGATATGGTGGCAATTTCTCTATTTGAGAGGTAACTCTGTAGCAGTCCGATAGTTTCACACGATAAGAGGTGCTTCGTAGCTGTGACGCTACAAACTTCCTGACATTGCACCAGGAATCCTCAACTGAAACCACACGGTATCGGTTGCGGGCACGCAACTTGCTTTTGTCATTGTAAAGATACACAAGATCACCAACCTCAATATGCTGAGTAGTAGGTTTTCTTCCGGATGGGGCTTTGGACATCTCACTGTAGGAGTGGTTAACGTGACGTAGCTCATGCTGCTTCTGGATAAGGTTGCTATCTGAAAGTGGTATCTGAGTGTTGGAAAATTGGTCACGTTGGGTCCACATTTCACGAGATGAGAGACCGTGCAATTGAAAGTGTCAGTGGGGTTGTTGCACCTCCAATGGGATCCTGGCATAGTAATTCATGTCTCAGCTCCTGAATGGCTCGTTCAGCCACAGGGTTCTTGTTTACATTCTTAGCTCTGCCAATTTCTAGTCGTAAGCCGTGGCGTTCAAGCAACTTGTCATTCTTGAGTGCAGTGAAACCAGGTGCAGGATCAACACGAACTACAGCAGGTGGCCCATCAAGTGGTTTAAGTTCTAAACACAACTGAACCAATGTGTTTCGCAAGGACTCACTACGTTCGTTCTCTATCATACAGGCTGCTGTATAAGAGGTGACACATTCTCGAATCACAAAGATTAACTGACGGTCACTTTTCATAACATCAGCCGCGAATGATTGACCAATGGTGTCAGGAGCATCACAGGTGGACTGTGTAGTAAGAGTGTGAGGTAACTTGGACAATGAAGAACACTGATGACAACTGCTGGTAATGCGTTCGATTGTGGTGTCCATATCAAGAGCATAGAAGTGCCGACGCACCACAAGCTTCAGTTGATGAGATGATGGGTGATCAAGTTGAATGTGTAAAGTTGTGATAAGACCATCAAGTGTTTCTCGTGGTACAATAATGCATTCACGTATAGGTACTAATGGCTCAGTGCGTTTCACAACGAGAAGACCATCTTTAGCAATAGATGCTACGTTAAGATAACGTTTAATGTCTTTGATGTTTGTGAGTTTTCTGGAAGGACGCGTCCCTTGTTTCAGATGGGCATGTGTACGTCGTAAGTCTGGACACTCGGACTGGATAGACAGCCATGCAGCTCTGCTGGTATAAGGTATATGAGCACGGCCACCCATGATATCCTGGATAGAAATGCCTCGAACAACCGAATCTTCTGTACGTTGTACAAAGGAGCATACTTGACAAGACGTATCCGCACAGTCTGGTGCATTGCGACTGGCAAAATCAGATGGAATGTTAGCAGACCCAGACAAGTGTCGAACAGAGGCTTGGTACCGGCTAACGGTGGAGAGAAAGGTGGAAACACGTGGGCTTGCAGAGAATTCACCTCGGCACAGCTTCTCAAAGGCTTGAACACAGGGTTTGCTGTCCGTAGGAATACATGCCTTGTGTTTGGATTGGATGATATATGGAGAGAAATGTTTTGTGGCCACAGCGATGGATAAAACCTCTACTTCACATGATAACCACAGGATCTGTCTCTCTCGAAGCTTTGCACTGAAGAAACCGACAAGATGCAGTTTACCTTCCCGAGTAATATACAATGTAGCACCAATGCCATTTTGTTTCATGGAGCCATCGGTTACTATCCACAGCTGATCATCAGGGCGAGGTAATGTAATTGTTCGATTGGAGTGAAGAGCCATCTGAGCAGATTTAAAGGCATGCACTAAGGTGTCAGACCAGTTGATTCTGTCTTGAGACTGTTTCCCTGCTTGTTCATTGTCAAGTGGTGCGATGTGGCTGGCGCAGTGTGGGAGAACACGAGCCAATACTTTGTAAGAGCCAATGAAGGATCGAAGACCGTGAATCCTTTCGGGCGCAGGACACGAGGAAAGAGCAGCTATTCTATGCGGAGTTGCGGTCATAGTACCTTGCTTCCACTTCCATCCAAGAATGATAACAGATAAAGGACAGATGACAGTCTTATTGGGCGATAGCTTGATATTATTGACTTGGAGAGCATCAAGCACGCGGTGCCAAGTAGCCAAAAGGTCATCGAGGGTATCAGCTCCACAATACAAATCATCAGCCAACTTTGTGACTACACCTTCCTGTAAGAGATGACCAAGAACTCGACACATGAGCTCCTCGAGGGCAGTTTCAGAACCAGGCATACCCATAGCACATCTGGAATACACGCGAATTCCCTTGAATGGTGTCGCCACACCACAGTACTTCATAGAGTGACGTGCCAATGGAATCTGGTAGAATGCATGTGTGAGATCAGTTGTAATTATGTACTTCCATGATGCAAGGCGTCGAAGAACTGAATCAACATCTGGCATAAGTGAAGGTTGAGGTTTGCAGTATCTGCCTACATCTGCGAAAGCTGTGACTAGCCGAAACCCTCC